>NC_141618.1:32944058-33101558 GCF_047967505.1 Dipteris shenzhenensis | reverse complement strand
AGTTGCAAAGTGCATTGGAGACTCTTTCATATACTTGGGAGCAATTTCCTAGTGTGGTGGCAAAAAGGATGCATGCAAAGATAATGTTTAAGTACTTTCAGGATGCACAATATGCTCCTCATATTCAAGGATCTTCACATGAAGGAGATCAAAAAGCTCAGACTTTGATGCAGGGACAAGAAGAACAGGCACACTATCACAAACGTGTAGAACATGAGCGCAAACTTCTAGAGCAAGAAATGGTGGATGTAACTAAGGATGATGAAACACAAGCCTTGAGTGCACGAGAATTTAAAAAAATTGAAGAAGATCAAGGTCGATCCACTACAGTTATGCTAGAAGCTCTTGCTAGCAAACCACGACGTGAAATGCAAAAGGCTAGTACTGCAAGAGCCACAGTTCCAAGCAGTAAAAAAAGACATCGTCCCACTATAGAGAGAGATAATGTGGATGAAAAACGGTTAAAAGAAGAGAAAGATGAAGAAGACTCAGAACCCGAGGCTGAAGATGATCAGGATGAACTCACATCAATCAAAAATCTTAATCTGCGTCTTAATGAAGCAGTTACCGATGATGATGTGGGATAAATCTGGGGTCAAAGGATGTGGTTTGTGAATGCCAAAGATGTGGAAGTTGCAGCTCTCTTTACTAATAGCCGAAGCCTTGATATATCCTATGCAATGCAAATATACGAGGCTTTGAGAGATGGTAAGAAACCTGTGGCAAGCAATGTGGTCTTGCGCCCAATAATGTTTTGTCCAATCAAAAATAGTTTTCTGGATCAAATAACATTTACAGGGCCTACACATTTCGAGGAAACCTTCAGTCGATTCTTTAAAGAAACTCTTAAAAATATTCCACATGAACAAGGCGAAGAGGCACAAGGTGAGAATATGCTAAAGGAAGCAAAGAAGGAATTCCTCCATTGCAGATTCCAGCCCATTGATGGTCAACATTGGGCTTATGCTTGTAACTCGGGGGTGTCACTATGTATGAACCCTCTATATCACGTGCGTTCGAGGCCTATTTATAAAATCCCTTATGTGTAAATTTTTCCTTAATAAAATGTACCCTTTTTCTATACAAATCTCTAAATTTTTTTACATTTCATTTTAAATGCTCCCTTATGTATATTAATTTTTGAGAAATTTAGGAATTAAAAATATCCTTCTGTTGAACTCACATGATAGGGTTACATATGATGAGTGACCCCCCCGAGGCTTGTAATCAGATCGCAAGGGAAGCAAAGGAGGTCAAAAGACTCACTCCAGAACAATTTGCAAAGATAAGTTCATTCCATTATTATCCTACAACAATCTCTATATTCAAGCATGAGATCAAGTATTTGATTGAGTCTGAAAGACTTAATCATTATGTCCATGGAAAGCGTAAGATATCCTCAACATCAGAGGTCTTACAAAAGGCAAGGGTTATATGGACAACATTTGGTTCTCCAAATCTTGATTTGAAGCGAAAGGTCACAAAAGCAGACGCCGACACACTCAGAAACTTCTATACTTCTTTGAGTGCAGTTGTGCCTAGGGGAACTCAAGAGCGATAAGAAAGTATGACAAGCCTCAAGGTGGTGAGGGACATGCCGACTACACTTCTATCATATTTCGTCCTGTTGAAGTGTTCAATGAGATGCTTGAAATGTGCATTACTTGTGAGCGTGGACAGTTGACCTATGAAGCTCCTTTGTTTATCTCTGGAAAGTCAAAGGTAATGGATAAGAAGGAGTTGACGGCAAGGATGTGGAGGCCTATAAAGTACTTACCTGACAATTATGCATCCATGGCAGCACAAAAAATTTTAAAGAAAGAATGGTTTTTTGGAAAAAAATACAAAGACCACTGCATGGAAGAATGCATCAATGTACAGGTGAGGCGTGATGCAGTGCATAGTGCCATTAAGTATTTGCTGTCAGAGAAACAAATTCCACTTACTCATTGTAACATTGACTATAATGTGGTGAAGCATATAGCTTCTTTGTCAACACCCAAGGTAAAGCTATGGGCAAACAGGTGGATTAAATTGGATGAAGATAGGTCAGAAATAGTAACCTCTTATATGAGAAAAGAAATCCCACAACAGGTGGTTGCATATGTGGAAAGATTAATCAGCGAGATAAGGATGCCGACAGATATGAACTAAAGCTTTCAATTCAATGTAGAGGTTACGGCAGAGTCTGGAAAGCTTGTGAACTTCAAGGGAGTCTCAGAAGATGACTTCTTCAAGAATGAGTCAGCATGGGATAAGCCACAACTATTCTTTATCAATGAAGTTTCTAGCGATGATATCCATAACTTCATTGATAGAATAGTATATACCACCATTAGCAAAGTGGCAATTTGCAACATTGTCAGTTTTGTTGATAAAAAAGACAAAGAAGTCATGCAGGTTACTCTAGAGCGAGCATATTCATCAGATTTGAAGATCTATAGTGGTGTTTATGCAGCAAAGAGAGGCAAGAGAGAATGTGGCATAGTGATTCAATCGCTTGAATCATTCTTTTTGTGTATGCGGAGTCCCAACCCTGATCACTCCTTACAAAAGAACGTAAGAGGGAATTCAAATAATTTGAGATTGATGCTAGAAGAGCAAGATATTCCCAGGTCCATACATTATCAAAAAAACAACTATGGAAGTCCTGCAAAAAGTGGGAGTCTCTGAGGAGTCTCTTGCTTACCATGATGGAGAATTTGGTATCGGCAGGTTGGGAGGTCACCTTGTGCAGGACGGGATATTTATTTGAGGATCTCCTCAAAAAAGGCAACTCCACAAATATTATTGAAAATAAGCATTTCATGGCTTATTTTCAGCTTCAAGCAGTTTTATAACTGTTAATATATTTCCTTGCAACTTATGTTGTGATTTTATAAGTGCAGATGGAAGGGATGAGTGGAAGCTCGTCCAATGATGCACTAATGCCCGAGAGCACAAAGTGGCTTAGGAGAGGTTATATTGTCATTGCACTCATTGCAAGCGAGAAGTACGACATTGATGTCGTATTATCATGTGCCACTTGCAGATGTATGGGGAGGAGCTTGAACCAGTACCCACCATTGGTGTTGCACGCGTTGATGGATTATCAGTAAGTCAAAGCTATTTAAGTTTGCAGTTAATATTGGATACCATTATGGTACGAAACCTTGAGCATTAATTTGACTCATTATTTGGATATTGTTTGTTTTGAGAATCATCATGTATGGATTAGTGTATCAAATCATCATTATTTGAAGCCTATGTATGTTTGAATTGTGATAGGTTGCTCCACAAGATGTTGCCTGCACCAAATACCATGCCCGGTAATGATTGTATTCTCTTTCGTCATGAGCATGGAGATTTGGCTAGTTGTCTGAAGTGTGGGGAACAATGATATAGAGATGACTTGAAGGGTGAGTAGATACCAGTAAAGGTCTTGAGACACTTTCCCATCATTGCAAGAATACAGCACATGTTCCGATGCAAATCCATAGCGGAGTTGATGACATGGCATGCATCTCATCGGTCCACTGATGACACATTGAGGATTCCTGCAGATTGTGTAGCTTGGAAGCACATAGGCAATCAATGGTCGGACTTTGCGAGGGAGCCACACAACTTACATCTTGGGCTCACCATGGACGGTGTGAATCCTTTCGGATTACGCTCGACATGTTAGGCGACATGGCCCATAGTCATAGTGAATTACAATATCCCACCATGGCTAACAATAAAAAAGGGACACCTCATGCTTGCACTACTTGTGCTAAGGAAGTACAAGGCAAAAAATATGGACGTGTACATGGCACCTTTGATAGAGGAGTTACAGATATTATGGAGAGGAGTGTGGGTCTTTGATATTTCCAGAGCTCCTAGACATACCAATGATATTTTGGTCAAAGGTATCTTGTTGTGGACCATGCATGACTACCCAAGATATGGAGAGTGCGTAGGTACGTGGTTGTGTCTCTACAAGTATAATATAGGATTATGCTTTTATGACTCTCTTTCGTGTGCATGTCTTATACTAAAACATTCATGCACGCGTGTAGGACTTGTTACAAGTGGGTACCATGCTTGTCCTGTTTGTGGACCGGGTTTGAAATCACTTGCACGATACTCCAAACATATGAGGAAAAATGTTTATGAAGGTCATGCTCGATACCTTCCACTAGACCATCTCGCACATGGAGGCCAGCTTGATCCACCACCATCATATTTGAAGGCAAGTGACTGGATTCAAGCTTGGAGGGAAAATGGATGAACATCCTCCTGGTATGAAGAGGCTATTGATCTTTCACGAGCTTCCTTATTAGGGTCAGTTACAAATCAATCATCTCTTGAATCCCATGCATATCTTCAAGAATGTGGGGGTTACTATTTGGTCACACTTGGTTGGTTCTAAAGACTCGAGAGGAGTGTGAGAAGACTCGCGTGCTATGAATAGGATGTCTCGTTTGCGGCCCCAAGTGCATGCTTCGGGAAAAGTTATCCTCCCGAAAGCAACGTGGATCCTCTCTACGAGGGAGGAGGCAGCGGTCAAGGCAGACATTGCCTCTTTTCAAATACTGATAGGTACATGCGTTGCCTAAAAGGAGCATTTTCAAAGGACAATAACCTTAGTGGGCTCAAGTCCCATGATTGGCACAAGGTCTTATAGGTATTCTAAGTTGTAGAATTAGTGTACCGATAATCGTGATGCGTTAGCGTAATTATGATTATGTTATATTGTTGACATGACTTCTTTGCTCATCCTCCTAATTACACTAAAAGGGTGCTTACAAGAAGATGTTAGAAATGCTATATTCAAGATCAGTGGTGTTGTGAGGTATGCTTACTATCAAATCGCATTGATTGCATTTTCTTCAATTTAAGCTGAATAATCTGTAGACTGATTATGAAAATATCTTACATGGGCATGTGAAATAGGTGGATATCTCAAAAAGAGATCTCCCTATCAAGCATCGAGAAGGCTAGGGTGGAATCCATCAAAGCCGTATGCTTGCTTGAGAAGCACTTTCCCTCGAGCATTATGACAACTCAAGTCCACTTGCTTGTGCACATAGTTGATGAGGTGGCTATTGCAGGTACCGTTCATAGTCGATGGATGTTTTTTCTCGAGCGGTTTATGAAAACTTTGAAGGGATTTGTAAGACAAAGAGCAAGACCAAAAGCAAGCATGGCAGAGGGATGGCTTGTGCAAGAGTCATTAGTATATATCATGGAGTTTCTTGCATCCACGGATCCCGATATGTCGCAAGCTTGGCATAAGAAGTATGATGATCGCATCATTGGCGAGGTTCCCCAAGGAAAAGGGATTGAAAGAAAGATGAGCGAATAGCAAATGGAGAAATTCAATAACTTAAATGTCGCAATAGGATCCGTGCGTAGTAGTGATATCTTATATTTACAAGTGTAAGATGGAGCGAAGTCATTCTCAATATGCCCCTATCAAAGGTGAAATGGGTACATAGTGGTACTTGATTGATCAAGTGCAATTCCCCAAGGTGTTTTCTCATTGTCTAAGAAAGACTAGAAAAGTTAAAATAATTAAGAGCTTGTCCCTTAGAACAACAAGAGTCACATCCAAATAAGGCATTGTATAGATCAATGGTTTGTCATCTCACACTATTGCCTCACTATGTCCCAAAGTTCTCGTGTTTACTTACTAAACAAGGCCACTTGTGCTCCTCTCTTATATATGGTGCCACTAAATAGGGGCCTCAAGATTGAAGAATAATCAATCCTTTAATTAGTCTAGAGTGGAAAGAGTACAAATTTAAGTTGCAAGTATTGAATGTGTCATTTTCTATGATCTTTATTATTAAGCCTTCAAGCTAAATTGTGTCTAGTCAGTGGTTGGTGTATGAGTCGGTTGGAACTTCCACACCCATAATGCATTTCTTCAACTATTCTATATGTTTGTTGCCTCTAGGTGGGGCTAGTACTACTATCAATAAATGCATTTGCTCAATTGTTCTATATGTTTGTTGCCTCTAGGAGGAGCTAGTACTACTCAATAAATGTCTTTAGAAAACAAGTCAAGATTTCTTTTATATAGGCCATGGCAAACAAAGCTTGCGAGCTTGTGTAGTGTTCTCAGAAGCCGTGTTATAAAACAAACCTTAGTCACAAGATAGGCAAGGGGAGGATGGGGATACAATAAGGGAAACAATGCCAAAAGAAAATTTTTAAATATTAATGATATAAAACAAACCTTAGTCACAAGATAGGCAAGGGGAGAACAGGGATACAATAAGGGAAACAATGACAAAAGAATTTTTTTTAATATTAATGATAGCTAGCTGTAGTATGTTGAGGGAGTAGTTTATAAGGAAAGGGATGTATCTCGATTATCGAGCCTCGGTGGAATGTTGGTAATAACTTGTTCGAGGAAAGACATCGTCACGGATGGATAGTTTTGAGGACACCTTTAGTTTTTCCAAGAATTGAGGACCAATTTATCCATACTATCTATAATTGACATTGTCCTCTCTATAGAGCTCCATGCTCTCTTAATACATGTGTCGCCTGCAAAGGGCTCCCAAAAATGAGCTTTAAAAAAAAGGAGTGCAAGTTGCTTGGCAGGTGGGAGAAGAGACAGATAAAGTGCACGAGAGCCAAGTGGAGTTTTAACTGGCCATAGCAAAGAAGGCGGCCGCACTCACCTATCATGCGCTTGCACACAGCCTACCAAAATCTGACCACCAAGCTAATTAGCCAATAGTGATACTCTCCTCTGCCACACAAATTATAATCTGAGAGTATTCCTTCATTTTATACATCCTTCACCACGGAGGAACTCCCCACTGACCACTGGGAGTATGTCCCCACTACGAGTATCTCCCCACTCACCACCTGTACAATTATGTTGTGTGGCAGGGGAGGCAAGGGAACCAACCCACTTGTCCTGGTGGTCCTGTGAGTCGGTCTTCCCCACCTTAAATACTTGGATTCGCCATAGCCAACTCCTATATATTATGAAGCTTTCCATAGTTGGATTCGCCACAGCCAACTCCCCGCCATAGCCACTGCACTCAATCCCTGTGGCTGCTCATCTCAACGCCTTCCTGCCTCCGCTGCCTCGCCCTCCTCCCCTGCCATGTCCAACCTCAGCTCCATCGTCCTAGCTCCCGGCGGCGTTACTCATGACCTATCCTCCGTGATTCACGAACCTCATCAGCCGAACATCAAAGCCAAGGTCACCGGCGCCAATAAGAAGGGTTCTCCGTTGCACGCGGCAAAATACAGATCCGGCGGATCGAGAATAACCCCAGCAGACAGGTTACTTTCTCCAAGCGCAGAAACGGGTTGCTGAAGAAGGCCCACGAATTGTCAGTTCTCTGCGACGCTGAAGTAGCCCTCATCATCTTCTCCACCACTGGAAGACTTGATGAGTTTTCCAGCTCCAGGTACGAGAACAAATCTGTCATTTTCTCGCAGCTGCTTTCGTGGTACTCAGATCTGACCATGTTATTTCTTTGAAACGTAGAGTTGTTGAAAGATCAAAGCCTGCACGTAGAGTTGTTGAAAGAACAAAGCCTGAAAAGTTATGGGCTTCGATATCTGTAGTCAGCCTAATGGTAACTTGATCCACGCTGTCCATCGAGATGTCGCGAATAACTTTTATTTTGTCATCTGTAGTCAGCCTAATGGTAACTTGATCCACGCTGTCCATCAAGATGTCGCGAATAACTTTTATTTTGTCATCTCACAGCTCTGAGTCCTTCTACCTCCGTCATGAGAGTGCAAAGTGGAGAGGCAAGAAAGTTGTGCTCCTTTCCAAAATCAACCTTATATTCTAGAAGCAAGTCTAGAAGAAAATGACTGCTCTCAATTTGAAAACTTTCTTTTCAAAAATAGATCCAGAATTTGGAAAATCAGCCATCTTTGAAGATGGTATTTGAAATCTTGACACACAAATCTAAGTAGAAAAACTTATCTAAACCACCCCTTCACCTTCTAAACAACTTAATCCTGTAAGTTATAGGCTGAAAAGTTTGTATTCTCATACATACTTTCATATTCGCCTTTCAATAAAAAGGTCTATTAAGCTTGAGGGCTAGGGGGAAATGCACAACCTAAAGAAAACTCATTACTTAAATAGAGGGAGAAAGGAAGTAATAAACTATTGTGTCTCAATAGCCCCTTTTGCTTGGATACAATAGCTCCAAGTTGCACTCTACACACTCGAGTATACCTATATTGCAAGAATGACCGGATCCTTATATACATGACTCAATTCTTGACATTAGCGGTGGGTACCACCCATCACATTTCCAATGGCTATCTTACTCATGTCAGAAGAACAAGTGCCATTACATACAATGTTTGCCTAGACGTGTCCATCGTGTAGTTGCACAACATCATCCTTTGTAGCGCTTCGCTGCATAAGTAATACTTCGAGGAAAGAAAGAGATGCCATTAAAAGTGACTTTAAATCATACTCCAAATGAGCCAGCACCAACATTCTCACCCTCCTCTATAGCCTCATGGGGGATACCTAACACAATTGAATAATCACCATTCCTAAATGAATGTGCTTTGTGAGAAGCATCCTTGCGACTACCCTCAATAGCTAACCATGCCTCAGAAAATGGATCACATGAATGTTTTGATTGCTCATATCGCACTCTCTTCAAAATAGTGAAATGTGAATCTATGTCTTTTGCCCTCTTGCTTCTACCCTTCTCCTCTTTCCACTTCAAATCCCAAAAACCTAATTTCTCCATGTCAATATTAGGAGGCAAGTCATCTCGCAAGTCTTCTGCACATTTCTTCATATTTCCTATGATGCTATTGATCATGTGACGTACTCCCCACTTACAAGCAAGCATTTTGTAGATTTACCCATTCATTTTGACATTTTACATATTGTAATATATCCCCATATTTTCATTTTATAATACTACCCTAATAATTTCCAGGAATTTGCGAGTACTTTCTAAAAACTATATTTAGTTGGTTTAAGTATGAAATCTTTAAAGTAGAATGGATAAATTGTGGCATGGAAAACCCTTTCAAACTCATTGCTTTATATAAATTCATGTGTTTAAAATATGAAGAAAGAGTCTCAAAAGAGTGTGTTGATCATATCGAAGGAAGTTCTTGATAAAACTTTAAGAAATTGAGCATTAGAAATGTACATTTTGGATATTCCTACAAAAAGAACGATTATTTGTAAAGGGTATTTACAAACCTTTAAAGACAATTTGGTATCATAGATATTGAGGATAATTCATCAATTTCCATATAATATTTGTACTAATAATAAGTACCCATATGAAAGTCGGTATGAAGAACTTGGTATAAATGGATCCTCAAGTATGTGTGGGTGTGCAGATTTTTATGTGTGCTCACTGCTTATGGTCTACACTTCACTATTAGGCCTTAGGGAAGTCTCAATGTATAAACCCTACATGTCGTGCATTCTTGAGCCCTATTTGGAAAATCCCTTATCCATAAATTTATTATGAATAAAAAGTGAAAAATGTGTAAGCAGAGGAGTTAAAGTAATCCTGAACTATTTAACCCACATGCTATCCTTACATATTTATGAGTGATGCCATGAGTGTTGGCACTGATGATGTCATTAAGGATGTCATAGTAGCTAGTCCCTACTATGTATGATGAAGTTTATTGATTTTAACCTTATGAGCGACTATCATGAGATTGAAACTACACTAATATATAATAATTATCCACATGGAATTTGATATTATCTTTATTAAAATATACAAAAGTAACTCTTCAAGATGTCCTTGTGTGCTATCGATGTTCAGTGCTAAGAGACTGAGTAAAAGACCTAGCAATGCTAAGATTCCCTGAGTAAAAGACCATGCAATAATTACATACTCATGATTTTATTGGAACCTTCCTGATACTTTCTTAATTAAGTTCCTTTTGGAATCCCTCTTTGTGGAGATCATTTCAAAAATCACATTTTGATTAGAAAGACTCTTCCCTTGCTAAAAATAAGTCAAAAAAGTATTTGTGCTAAACACTTGCTAAACTCTTTTACCCATAGATTGGACACAAACACCACTATTTTTATCCATAGGTTGGCCACTTTAAATAATTAATCCTTACGATGGCTGCATCCTAACCCCTTTACCACACAATGAAAAACTGGAGTAATGTCCTAAATGTCTTTGTGGAAGGCACATGCAAGGTATTCAAAGCTAGAATGTGGATAGCATGAAATGTGATTAATATTACCTAGCAATGTAGCTTCCAAATGTAGCATGGATATTTAAATACTTTATCAAAGCCCTTGAGTTCTTGAAAAATTATATACACAAATTTTAATCTCATTAGCTAAAAATCTATTGTGAAGCACTTGCTATCCACCCAAATGAATTGTATTTTTTTTTCTCGACATCTTGATTAGGGAGTTAAAGGTAGATTTGTTGTAAAGGACCTGGGGAGCAAGACAATAGGTTTGAAAGGAGTAGTATATGCCACAAGGGTTATAAGAGGAACCTCAAAGTTAAGGACATATGTAGATATCTCTAGGCAAATAAAAACATTGCATGTGAAGGAGGCATAGCAAGGGCTAGAAATAGTGTGGTAGCTGTGACATTGTGGAAGTGTAAAATAAAATACACAAAGAGGATTAGGATGATTTTAAAAGGGAAGAGAGAGAGAGAGAGAGAGAGTTGTGTGTGTGTGTGTGTCCCCTATAGCTTTAAACAAAACCCTCAAGATAGGGTTGGAGGCTCTCTAAATATGAGCCTTTAAAGGGGAAAGAATTCCAAAGACCACCAAAAACATTCCCCCTATAAGAAGGGAGTATGTGGGAAAATTTGGTGTGGGGTTATATTTTTTTAAAACGGGGAGCATAATTTTGGTAAGATAGGGGGACTATTGCCACATTTGTAGGTGAAGGGTTGCCCAATTTAGCTATTAGAGGGTTCTCCAAAAGAACCATAAACAATATCCCAACCTAACCATAGATTATCCAGCCTCCATGGCACATTATGGCAACTTAACATTCCATGAACAAATTCCATTGAAAAGTGTCTCCCTATAGCAAGCCTACAAGCAAATATTTAGCCCTCACAAGCTAGAGACAAAGCTAGAGACAAAAGCTATCAATATATAAAACACATGATATTATTTTCTTTCTAGACTTCCTTCCATATATGACTACTCTAGTTAAGAATGCCCACTCATTCTATGCATATGGTATCCCTTGATCCATATGTGATTTAAAGCTACTCCTAGGGTTAGGGGAGATCTTAAAGAGTGAGGCTATCAAACTAGTGTGGAATGACCTACAATTAAGTTTGAAGATTACAACATTGTATATTTAGCTCAAAACACCAAAACATGTTGAAAATAGGGGCTTACAAACATGTTCCTTTATCCACCTCCTTTCCTAAACATGAAAACATCTACCTTTATCCATCCCACTTCCTTGACCATTCTTCTTTCATGCCCTAGTTTTATTTCCTCAATACCCCACAATTTACCTTACCTTATCCCTTATTTGCAACATGTTTTATCTTGACTTAGTGGGCTTACTTAAAATGGAGTCTAAAAAAGAAATTCTTTAAGCTCACATTATTTGCAACATGTTGTATCTTGCTTGGGGAGGTTACTTGAAACATGGTGTCTAAAAAAGAAATTCTTTAAGCTCACATTATTCATTCCTTGCAAGATATGCCCACCTTCTAGCCATACTCTTGTCCCCATGATCATTAGGAAATTAAGAATGCATCATACCCACATAGAAGGTATTGCCACATCTCAAAAAGACTCATTTAGCATAAGCTCCATTAGGGGGAAAATGGGGTCTCAAAAGGGCCTCCAATCAGTGTTTCCTAGGATTAGAGAGCAATTGAAGGTGTACCAATGAGGTTGCTCTAAGTTGTGGGGCGATGCCATGTCCAAGTTGAAAAAAGTATGTAAGCATGTGGAGATCTCTAACCCAGAGTTTGGACCCATAATCTCCACTCCCAGACCTCCAATTCAAGGGATACATTTAAATTTTAGGTCGAGAACTTTCAACCCCTTGAGATCAAGGGGCATACCTAAGGAATACGATCAAAGGATGGAGGGATAAAATATCCACCCTCGACCAAAACAAAGATCTAATAGAGGAGATGAGAGGAAAATGCGCTTCAATATGGGCCATGGATTTGATTGTAGATCCAAGGGAGGAGATGAGTGTAGAAGGCCCTTGAATCCAAGACATTGATGTGATGGAGGATCCAAGGGAGGAGATTGTATAGTTTGGCACTTGAATTTGGGCCATCCATTATAAGCCTAGTCCTCCATTTAAAAAGGTTGATCCCCACCCTCCATTATGCACCTCAATCCTAGCCCTCCATTATGTGCCTCCCTCTCAGCCATTGATCTTGATCTAGATCAAGGGTCCTCATTGAAGGGACCCTTTCCCTCTTAATGAGGCCTCCCCAAAGTTAAAATTTGCCGTTTGGAGCCCACCAAAGTGCACCCACCATCCACCAAAGGCATCCTAGGCCCTTGATCCATCCACCATCCACCTCCATCCAAAGGACAAGGCTGCCTAATTTCAAATTAAAGGTACCTATGTTACTTTAGTCAATGCTACGGGGCCCTTAGCCCATAGGTTACCATAGTTGGTTGACTTCCCATTTACTTAATCCATTTCTTAATCCATTCCTTATGAGGTCCTTTTGAGATCCCATTTCTCCCTTAGTGTAAGTTTGCTCGACTGCATTCTTATCGAAGGGAGAGTGTTGATTCCATTATTCTCCATTAAAAATGACTTGAAATCTCTAGTTAGTCACTTTTTTTTGAAAAGGTGAAAAAGTCTCTCCCTCTTTTTCCTAGTCTAAGCATCACCAATCCATGCATTCTTATCGAAGGGAGAGTGTTGATTCCATTATTCTCCTTTAAAAACGACTCAAAATCTCCCCGGGGGATTCACTCTTCATGAAAGGGGGACATCACCTGCGTGCATGAACTTCAAGAAAACCCCCTATTTAAGATCCATGTAGGATGATAAAACACCCCTATTTAAGCTTATAAGATACCACCAAAATTCTATTATGTCCCCCCTTTCCTTAAATCTATGTTCTTTCTCAAGCATTTAGATCACACAATAAGCAAATTTAGATTACTTTCCCTATGACAATTTAAAACCATACACAAAACCAAACTTGTTTGGACTAGTCACCCAAGGTAGCCTATACTATGTCCCCCCCTCTTAAATATGGCATGGCCCCCCTAACTTAAATTCAATATTGGAAAAAAGTAAAAGGCCCCCCACCCCTAATGTATAAGCTTATGCCTCATTAAAAAAAACCCCCCTATTGTACACTCACGTGATATCATAAGTTTCCTCTTGTGAATACCCCGGGGAAATATCTAGTTAGTCACTTTTTTTTGAAAAGGTGAAAAAGCCTCTCCCTCTTTTTTCTAGTCTATTACCCACCACTGATTCAATCAAAAAAAGAACGGGGATGGTTTTTTTTATGCGTTGCGGTTTGGAGGAGGCACCATGTTCCACCCTTGGACTCTTGGACTAGCACTAGCACTTGGATGACCACCCTTTGGACTCTTGGACTTTGACAAAATCACAAATTACCACAAGCCCTTGGACTACCACCCTTGGACTTTGACTAGCATGGACTCTTTACACAGAGCACACACATGCATGCTTAAAAGTACACAAACACAAGCATGCACGCATGTGCACGTGCACGCACGCACGCACGCACACATGCACATCTGTGCACATGAAAGTACACATATGCATGTGTACTATTGGAATGGGGTGTGCACACATAAATACACATGCTCACAACAAGCACAAGCATACACATACAAAAGTGTACACAACACGCTCTTCGATAGAGGGTGCACAAACATACATGCAAGCATGCACCTTCATACATGTACACACATGCAAGTGTGTTCACAAACACACACTATCACACATGCAAATAGACACTCACATAAACACATATGCAGGCGTGCATGTGTGTATGCACACACACATAGGTGCATATGCATACATGGACATACACATACACATGCATGTGCACAAACATACCACACAAAACACATACACATATGTGTACATATACATAGCACACATACACACATGTATACGCGTACATGTGCACACACACACACACATACATAAGTACACATACATGAGTGCATGCACACACATACAAGAGTACTAAGACACATACACATGCTATGGTGGGTCTCAACGGTGACTCATGTGTCGTGGGGTAGTTGAAGATATGCTGAGGGATCTTCCACTCCTAGCTACTCCTTGTGGGAGAAATGCATAGCATGAGCCACAAGTGTCACTCAAGTAGCCTCCAGATTATTGCAATGTGGTTTCACGCGAGGAAGTCTTAGAGGGAAGAGGAAGAGGGGAGGGGAGAGGGAGGAGGAGGGGAGAAGGAGGGAGGAGGAAGGGAAGAAGGAGAAGCGAGAGTGAAGGGGGATAGAGTGACAACTACAAAGGCACTACAATGGAAAAAAGAGAACACCCAAAACACTCTCTTGGAAGAGAAGAGGGAGCTTGTATTCAAACTTGTGCAAAGAACAATGAAGACCAAAGTCAACCATTTGGACTTTTATACATGCCACCTTTTGAAGGGAAGGACAACCCTTTTCCTTTTTAGCACTCTTCCTCACTTTACAACCATGGGCTCTTGGGCTCGTAGGGTGCCAAGGCATATTCCTATTCTTACCAACTCTCCCTACTAGCGGAAATAGCACTTTTGTTAACCATATTAAAGTACTTGGGACAAACTTGGTATTAGGATCCTAACCAGTTTTCAAATGTGCTTGTGTTAGCCTCGCCACTCCTAGGCTCGGGTGGTTTGGGGCTCAAACTCCCTGAGTGCCTTCACACCTTCACCTATTTGGGATTTGAACCTCGTAGACTAGGCTCAAAACCTATAGTGACGAGGCTTGGCTTCTGCGAGTTTGTTTACCAAGTGTGGAACCCCTCTCCTTCAAACTTATCTATTTTGAGTTTGGAAGCCATTTTGGAAAGGTCTTATGAATTTAATGGTAGTGTCTAATCCCTTTACAAAAGATCAATCTTTCTGAACAAAGAAATCACCTTCACCATATAGATGCAAATTGCAAGATAAGAATTCAAAAAATCCTAGTTGTTTGGCATATGCATATTCAGTTGGCTTCTCCCACAACCTCTTACCTGGGGTCTTCTTTACCTTGTACTTTGTCTTTGTAGTCTTCTTGGCATTTGAAGAGCTTTCAGAACTTGAAGTTGGCATGTTTGTCAAGAGATCAACCTCAACTAAACTTGGAAACATTCTCTAAACTAAAAGGGAAAACTTTGAATCTCTAAACTAAACTTTCACTCCTCAAGCATTTAGTGTAGCATAAAAAACTCCAAAAAATAGACTAGAAATCCTTGTAGAGAACATGGGAACTTTGGAGGCTTGATACCTCACTTCAAACATCATCAAGCTTGGGGATTTTGCTACGCAATCATCTCCTAGGACAGCAGCATCTTCTTGACTTGAGAAAGCTTTGTCTTCTCTAGAGTCAACTGCTTTTTTGCTGATTACTCCCTCATTATTGAACCATATCACTCCAAATCTCTACATTGGGTATCTCTAGTAGTAGAGAAAGCATGGTTCACAGGAATTTCGAGGTAAGCGACTATGGTGAGCAACATTGCAAAAGTGGCATAGATAAGAAAGCAAGGTGGTGCGCAAAGATGGCGACGAGTTATCAATCCCTCCAGTCAGATAGGTCCCCCATATGTAAGGAAGGTCTAGCTAAAGGGGTTTCTCAAACCATTGCATGGATGGAAAGAACTAAACTTCCCAAGGTCATGGTGGAAGAAGGAGAAATGGGAAGCATTTGAGAAGAAGATGGAATCTATTTGGAATCTCATTCTAGGCACTAGGATTCTAACCAAGCTCTGATACCATGTGTGAATTCATAGAGAAAGCAATGAGCCACAAATGTAAAACTTTATTCAAAGAGTGGTTACATATATAGGCAATTGCCTCCATGGTGGTAGATCTCAGATCCACAATCATCTCCATGATTATCTCAATCAATCACCTCCAATGATCACTCACACATCACACCAACCTGACATACCTAACTTATGAGTCACTAGAACGTTCTAGCACACCTACACTCACACACTCCTTACATTGGACTTCAAGCCCATAGGCATACACACACACATCAATTTTTCCCTTCACAGCCTAGTCACCTTTACTCAGTGATTACCCTGCATTTGGCGGCTGTACTCTATGGATGTTAACATGCCTCCTTTCCTGTTGTGTTGATCCGTCCTCGGGTCAGCTGCACTGGAGGAGGTTGGTGGTGAGGAGGACTAACTGCAGGATGGCATAGTAGTCTAGCTACCTTGATGTGAAGCGAGCGAGGTACGAGCAATACTTCCAAAAATGGGTGGCATGCATATCCTTATAAGTGCGAAGGTGATGCCTATGGAGGTTGTGGACATGGAGGTAGAGGCGGAGGTCATGGAATTGAGTTGGACCAACGTCGGGGTTGAAGACAATCTGGTTGGTCAGATTGTGAATGCAGTCGTTGATGGGGCAGCTATGGGCGAGAAGATCGTGGAGGAGTAAGAGGATGAGGCAGTTCAAGTGGATGGCGGTGATGACGACGGGATCTGGCACTGAGGCATAGGTGTCGTTGAATGACTGGAAGCCAAAGAAAAAACTCTCTTGCATCATTTCTTTGGGAAAGTTGTACTTAGAAAAAATGTACAACACATTGGGGTCCTGTTGCTGGAGAGCTCAAAAGGCGGCCCAATTCCAACATCATTCCATGGGCATGTAGAGTGTGTGGACTGGCCGTGCTACGGTAGTAGCACAAAAATTTCTCCAAATTCAAAAATGGGAGCTGTCAATTCGGTTGTAGACCGGCATTTGCATCGATCAAGAGGATAGGGGCGTCGAACACGAGGCTATATCCTCCTCTTGTGCGCTTGGGATGCGCGTGGTGCCAGTCATCGAATGGCTGTGCTATGAACTATGTGAGAAGGTGCACCTCCAGAATTTAGTAGAGGTGGAGGTTGGAGCCCTTGAGCTAGCGCTTCCAATGGTGCATTAGCGCACTATCTGGTAGCTCTTGGAAGGACTGCAAGTTTCGATGCCAATGAACATCTTTAGGGGGAGACCTTGGCGGGGATGGCAGAGCTTCATCATCTGCAATCGGCATGGGCTCTAGCTCTATGGGGCCTGCAAGAGTTGCAGCATCGATGCTTTGTATAAAATGTGTTGCTTTGAGCGGCGTGTTGAAGGCTTCATCACGGAGATTGACCGAAGCGTTGGAGGAGATGCACTGGGAGGGTCTGTGTTGTGCGCGATGGTGGTGTTGGAGGCATTAGATGAGTACTTGGGTAGTGTTGTCCGAGGGAGAGGAGGTTCGGTAACTTGTTGGGTGGGTTGGGCGGGATTTAAGAGAGGCGGTAATGGATTATCTGTAAAAGGGCTCGTCCTCAGTGATTTCCTCAGGGTATGCTACGTGAATTGTTTCAAAATTGCTCACTAAGGACTCAAGTGAGTCTTGGAGAGATTGTAGCACCCTATTAAAGACTATTATTATTCCGAGGGGTTGGTAGGTGGTGAACTAGTAGTTCGCAAGGTGTCCTTCAGCTTGGACTACTGAGGCTACATCCAATTTATGTCTACATGCCGAATTTCGTGAGTGCAGACCCAAGGCATGAGATCCTTGGGCTTTACGAGTTGCATCACTTCATCATCCACATGATAATTAAGGGACTCAATGATGATGTGGCACTAGGCTTGAAAATTAAGAAGAATGGGATGGGCGGATAGGGTTTGGAGATCGGAGGGGTGGAGAAGAGATAGGGAAGTGGGTTAAAGGTCAAGAGAGAAATAGGACATGGCTAAGATGGGGTGGCAGTGGTCGGGATTACAACAGAGAATGGTTTGGAGGGCGTTACATGGTAGTGTAGTGAGGTCTAGGTGGAAGATAAGGTTTTGTGCACGGTGCATCAAAGGGCATTTACAGGGTTTGGGAGATGGTGCATGGTGCAAGTGTGTACATGACACCCGCACGATCTTACAGAGGAGGTAGGACCAAGCCTCATACCTCCTCAAATCTCATCCAAGCCCAGCTCTTGGGGCATGAAATCCAGTCTCTACAATGGTCATAGCTCAAGCAATGGGCCATGCTGCACTAAATTGAGCCGATGAATACCGAGCTAAGGTGGAAGAACTCGAGCTCACTCTGACAAAAGGCATGGATGACCTCACCACTAGTGAATCCTTGGTCCAAATGCTCATGGAATAGGTGGACACAGTAGAAGTAGCCCTGTGCATTATGCTGGAGCAGCAAGCACAGGCAGAGCATCGGTACGTTAGCACACAGGAGTCCCAATTCCAATAGATCCGCTCCTTATAGGATTTCCTAGCACAAGAGAGGAACCTAATGATCTCCCTTATAGAAGAAATCGAAAGATAGTGCACCACTAGCCAATTTGAGGAGTCAAGGTTGGAAGACCGTGAGTAGCGAGAGTTCAAGATGTATAGGGAGGTGTCTGCTGCACCTGCACTTGTGGCGGTCATAGTGACGGACCATCTTTAGGGAGTCGAGCTTCTTTTTTTGCTTGGAGTATTTCTCTGCCACCACTGGTAGGCTGAATACTGCCGGCACCATGTCTTGATTGATGTAGTACTAGTGGGGATTGCCGGCTCCATCACACAGGACACCAATGTTGGTGTCACTATCGTATGTCTTGAGTAATTCTGCCCGCAATGTCATGTCCAAGTGGCATGGGAAATGGGCTACTACTCTTCACAAGCTTACAATGTTAAGTGCCTCTATAAATGTCGGATCCTGGAGAGCGGCATATGCTGCTATTGTGTGGTAGTGGAGGGTGCAGTCGTGACCCTCATAAGTGAAGCGCGAGTGGATCACACAAGCATCTAGCTCTTGGAGCCATGCTTCTCCTCATGGCAAGTGCGCTTGTGAACGCACGATCTTTTACTCACCTGTGATTGGCGCCAGGGTACGCTTTTGTGTTCTCATGGGGGGTGTGCTTGATGTAGCTGGCTCT
This sequence comes from Dipteris shenzhenensis, assembly GCF_047967505.1. NCBI lineage: Eukaryota > Viridiplantae > Streptophyta > Polypodiopsida > Gleicheniales > Dipteridaceae > Dipteris > Dipteris shenzhenensis. Next base: position 33,082,519 of record NC_141618.1, on the reverse strand, counting down.
TCTTGAGTAGCCTGTCTGGTGGAGGTGCCTTCATTCTATAAGTCCTCCATGGGTATTTCGGTCGGCATTCGAATTGTGGCAGGAGTGCTCTGAGAATCTGATGGACCAGTGGGCTCTGGAATAGGGCGAGGGTGGAGACCCAGGCCAGCTTTGAATTCAAAAAATTCATGTTCGGACTCCATTGCAAACAAGAGGGGAAGTTGAGTGATGAGGGAATCAGGGGATGAGGAAGAACAGGACATAAATTTGCTGGTGGGAATGTAGAGGAATTGGGCAAGAAACTGTCATATTTTTGGATAAATTTTGACAAAGTTCTAAGGTAACAGCTATGGCAACAACCCAGTGGGGCAAGCTTGCTTTTATAGATTTTTATCCCCTCAACCAATGGGATACTGGTATGGTGATGGCCGGTGCTAACTTTGATGGCGACGGTCGGTGTGGAGTGTCTTAGGCCACGACCGACATGGTACTCGAATGGTGATGGGGCGATAGTCGACGGTGAATATTTTGGCAACGGTCAGTGTTGAACGTTTCGGCGACGGTCGGCGGGGTACTGACTGCGTAAAAGTAGGGAAAAGAGAAGGAGGAGCACTAAGAAACCAAATCAACCAGAGTTTTTGCAATAATAGCGAAATTGGTCATGCTTACATACTTAGAATCAAAGACTATAACAATCAACTTGCACCAGCAGGAGAGACTATGAATCTAGCAGAAATGGTTCAAGTCATCCTGAATGGACTAGGAGAGGGATGCAAGAATCTAGTCCAGAGTATTGCCATCCAATGGCAAACTCTGACACTTGAAGAACTTCAGTCAGTCTTACTTGGTGAAGAACTCAAGACTCAAGCCATTCATGCACGTAAAGGTCATTCTAATGATCAGGCATTCACAACTTTAGACAGAAGCAGAGGCAGAGGTAGATCATTCTAGAGATGTGGTCATCATCAACAACAAAGTCATCAACTCACCCGCTCGGGCAGCCAAGGTGACAAAGTCACCTGGATCCCAAAAAAGATAGGGTGACTCCAAACGGCGTCGAAGACAGCACCACAAGAACCTGTCTTCCTGGGATACAGTACCACAAGAACTTGCCAACGAACCGGACCCAGTAGGCCAGCCTTGAGGTACCGAATATGCACTGGTGTTAAGGGCGATTTGACTTAACACAAACATCACTACCACCAGTCGAGAAACTCTGTAGGAACTGACTTCCATCCCATGAAGAGATACACAAGAATCTCTCCCTGGGGATGGAAACTCGAAGGTAATGGCACCACCCTACTCACACAAGCAGGGGTCATCCCCACAAGTAGACTCATCTCTAAGGAAATCAGCCCAGCAACAATAATAAGGCCCGATACAAAGGTGCCCCTGGCATCTAAGGTAAGGAACAAGTTGTATGCATACTCTACATAGCTCCTCACTCGCTATGCTATAGTACGGCACCCACCTCCATCGCATTCATCATAATCATTGCGTCTAGGTTTAGGTAATGGTAGGCATGTCACCCGATGCACCCGTCACCAACTAGTCCCTGCCGAACACACTGCACGTGCACAAGGGAATGGCCTTAGGTTGTCCATACCAACTATATTCCAATTATGTAAAAATATGACAAAAATGGATCAGGAGAAAACATAGTCTTACTTAGAAATATGCAAAGTAATATAGGAATGCCTATTTCATACACAAATATTTATAGGAATCTTTGGGGATGGTGAATAATGTAATGGGATGGCTTCTAAAGAAACCAACAGGTAGAGTAGATTTCTCTAGGAAAATTCATGTATGATCCTTCTTACAACTTTTACTTAACAAGGGGTGAAATTGACAACCCTCTTTCAACCTATCTTCATGAAGTGTTTTTCCAAAGAAACCTCATTGAAACAAGACATACAAGGTATTTTCTCTAGCAAAAACCCTTTGAAGTAGGTCTTCCAAGGTAGTTTTGCTGGCAAAACTAACTTAGATAGCACTTTTAAAAGTATCATAACTTTCACACACAATGTCCAAATATAGTCATTCAACCACTCAAATTGACCAAAAAATGCCGTTTGAGCACATCTACAGGGTTATATTTTATATAATCTTTCATATATGGTTTTAAATCCTACATGTATTTTATGAGAGTAGATATGTGAGTCCAAGTTAGTGCTTATTTATAGTAATTTTAACTTTAGAAATATATCCATAAATGTCTTGTTATTTATGCTATAAAAACTCTAGAAAGCTCTTATCATATTGATATAAATGTGTTTAATAACTAAGTAATTATATATGTATAATATTATTATATTGCCAGTGACTATGAGGGATGTTTCTTAAAGAAATTATTTTTCAAAACTCTTTTTAGGTAATAACTGAGGTAAGAAAGGATGTCTAGAATGAGTGACTATTCTATATATTTGTATGATAAAGGGATCTAGTTCATGTGAAAAAAAAAGCTCTAAAGGAATACTATTTAAAAATTCTCTTGAAAAACACAAACACGCTTGAATAAACCTACTCATGGGTTTATGCACGGTTTGAAGGGTGCAGATAGTGAGTGGTCGATAGTATCTTTTCAATTTTCTTCCATTTAGGTAGCCATCCATTTCTGTTCCATCAATGGTGGCTATTCAGCATGACCCTTGAGGAGTGATCTCAACTATGCAGTAAGAACCCATACCTCAGTACTTAAGCTTACGTTTGGTGTTGTGGACACTGTACATGAGTGCCAAGTCTCCTTCTGCTAGGTCCTTGTTCTTGAGGTTGTGGTCAAACCACTTTTGACATCAAGCCTTTTCTACTAAGAGAGTAGACTACTCGCAACCTTGTCTCTTCTAACTTTTTGAGGTCGACTAGCCTTTCGGCTAGCATTTTTTTCTGTGAGCCTTTCTTTTATGGCAAGATGGAGGCTAGGCACTACATACTCCATTGGCATTACTACCTCTACCCTAAAGGCTAACTTGAAGGGGATACACTGTGTTGCCACTTTATAGGAGGTCCTATAGGCTCATAACACAGCTATGAGCTTATGTGCCTAGTCGGTATGACTGGCTTCTATCGTATTTGTGATAATCTTACAGCAAGTGTTGGAGTTTTCGGCCAAGCCATTTACTCTGGGGTAGTATGGCATCGACTTCCTATGAATGATCATGAAGTTGCTCATCAGGATTGTTATGGTTTTGTTGAGGAAATGAGTTCCTTGGTTGCTGACTAACTCCAACAGGCATCCAAAGCACGTGATGACTTGTTCATATAAGAACTTGGCGGTGGATCTTGCATCAGCCTTTACCGTGGCTCTTCCTTCTACCCACTTAGTGAAGTAGTTGGTGGTGAGGATGATGTATCATGCCCCAATCCCCTTAGCAGTTGGGCTTATAGGACCAATGAGATCGATGCCCCATTTCTCGAAGGATTGGTCGACCAAGATTTCGGGCAAGGGCATCATGTCTGCCCTGTGTGGGATTTGGATGCGCTTGCAAGGGTCACATCATTTGATGAATTTGATCATGTCTCTGAAGAGTGTTGGCCACCAGAGACGAGCTTGTAGCACTTTATGTGCTGTAACCTCAGTGGTGGCAAAATGGCCTCCTACAATTCTTGAGTGGGCTTCTTTAAGCACCTTGATGTATTCGTGTTCACACACGCATCTTCTTAATATGCCATCCTTACCCATGCGGTAGAGTTGGCCTGCTATCAACGGATATGGCAATGCATCCTTAATGAGTTTATAGGATCTATCCTTCTTGAGGCCCTAGCCTAGGGGTAGTCCATTGGCCAAGTAGTGGCCGATTTTGACAGCCCATTTTGGAATGTCATCGAGGAAGAAGAGGGAAGCATCGGGGAGATCTTCTACTCCCATTGGAGCTTCACCATTTGGGATCCTTGATAGGTGGTCAACTAGAACGTGGGTTTTGTCCTTATGCATAGTGAATGTGAAGTCGAATTCTAGCAGGATCAGCATCCACCTAGTGATGTGTCCCGTCATGCAGGGTTTGTTGACCAAGTACATCAATGCTTGATGGTCCATGAAGAAGACAAACTTGTTGGCTAACAAGTAGTGCCTGAACTTATTGACTGCATAGACCATGAACACTTATTTCATTAATTTTGGACTCATGTGTCTACTTTTGGACTATTCCTTAAAATCCTTCCCAACTGAAAAGTTTACTTTATGAAACTGTCATTCGAGAATCAAAAGTTTACTTTCTGGCACTATCATTTTCACATAAGACATTTCAAAATATCTCTCTACAATGTTGTACAAATAATGCAAAAACTACTATTAAATCCTAAATTTGTATTTCTTGTTTATAAGAATCATATTCTTAAAATAAAAAATCCGAGTTATTAGTTTAAATCCATGAAAAACCATGCTATTGAGGATTCACAACATTTTAAAAATGTATACATTATAAGAGACCTGTAAGACTCTTTTTACTTTCAATGCAGAAAACTATAACACTCTTGAATATTCAAGAAATTAAAAGGTTTATATACACATGAGACATGATGGAAGCCTCTTTTGTACTCCAAAAAATAGCAATAGCTATGCTTGCAATTTTACATTATCATGTCATAAGTTTTACAACAAATATTGCTCTGGATGAGTCTTTGTACAAAGGATCTCCTGTGGCCTTTTCAATAATTTAATTTTTCCTTTACAATGAGTTTAGTACAAATGGGTGATCCAAACATTTGCTTGTTTGAATGTCCTTTTCTATCATGATCATAGAAATGAGCGATCCAAACATTTGCTTGTTCAGAATGTCCTTTCTGTCGTCACTTGTCGCTTGGGTGCCATCTTCATTCACTCTCATCTGACAACCACCACCACCTTCACTCTTTCTTGATATTTGAATGGTGTTATCATGGGCATTCTTCATTTGCGCTATCTCCTTCTACTTCCTCCTGGGCGAGCATCTTTGTGAACTCTGTAATGTGCGTAATAATTGGTTGCGGTAATTTTATTTTGTCTTCTACATCATACCCCATGTGCTTCTTTGTTTTCTTTGACCTTGATTTCCAGGATACTATGACTGTCTCTATGGAAAGTCTTGAAATTGCTTCATGGTTTGGGACCCATTCCTTTTTCAAACAACTACTATACAATGTACTGTTATCTTGGTTCTCCTTCCTGCCCCTTGGCTCATACCATACTGCTGTAGATGTTGTAGCTCTCCCCCGGTCATCCATGCTCACGTCAACTACTTTCGCAACCCAAAACTTCACGTTCTCATGTTCATCATCCGATGGTCGAACTGCAACAAAACAATGGACATCTATGTCTATTTATGGCATAAACTCTCTCTTCTTGGGTCCACAATATGGACGTGGGAGCAACGATTCAAACTCATTTTCAAAGAGACCACATGCTGGATGCAAGTCTTTACCAACATTTGGCCAAAATAAAGGCCGTTCTGCCTTAATATCATCTTCTCGCATTTTTGCAAGGTCCTTTATCAATTGGTAGGTCTTGCTAGTTACAACAGTAGTGTGTTCCTTCCAAGAGGGCTTCCAATCAGGAAATCTCCGGAGCATTTCCTCTTTGTATGCAATAAAAGCTTTTAAGCCTTCTATTTCACCTTTGGATTTCTCGCTGAATTCTTTTATAGGAGCCCATGTTGGATGCATTTCTTTGCTCGGGATTGAAGTTTAGAGAGATTAAGGTTCTTCAGGTTCCCATTTTGTATCAAGAGAATAGTGTTGCCATTGCATCACTGGTTTTTCATCCTTTAAGAAAAATCGAAAATAGTGTGGAGCGCTATGACCAATCAGGGCATCACCACCTTTTTGTATGAAAGGTAGAATAAAGCTCTTCCAATCATACATCCTCTCAACCATTGAGCATATTGTTCCTTCCTTACGGTCACCAACTTGCCTCCCACATTTTCTTATCAAGTCATCCATTGTCTCCATGTCCTTGTGTTTTAGTTCTCTTGAAACTGTGCTAAATACCTGATCGATATCCTCATGTGTGTGCCCAACCAACAAAAACCCAACTTCAATCTCATTTAAGATTCTATGAGCGATTAGCATTGAGCAAAATGCAAAGAAGAGTACATTCTTATTCTCTCATCCGCAATTGTCTGCTTGTATTCTCAAAGTTGCTGGTAGGCGACCTTTTTCTGCATGTACATTGTGAATTGCCTTCATAACGGATGTTACAACTTGATTGCTATCGTGTAGATGCAAGGAATCAATCCATATGTCTGCAAAAAACTTAAATTCGTGCACTAACACTCCACATAGATGTGTCTTTAAAAAGTATTTGCCTTGTAGCTTAGGTGGAGTGTTAACGAATCGAGGTAATGTTGTTGTATTTTGATCCATACCATCTACAATAATGCACATGTACTCATTTGGGTGAGAAATAGCTTGCTCCTTCCAAAATGCATATTTTATTCTAGAATGTCGAACAAGTCCATGATGAAATTCTCTCTTTCTTTTGTAAGCTTCTTTTTGTTATGGAGATGTTGCACTCTCAAGTGCTCGCTTTAGATCATCACAGTCGTTGCACTTTGACATTTTTTGCCTCTTTGGGATTTTAACATGTCCAAAGCTTTTTTTCCAAAGAGTATACAAAGTATGAAAAGATGCCGGTGCATGCCCTCTTTGCCTCTATGTTTCTCCAATAGAGTTAAATACTTCTTTTTTGGTCAAACCTATCAGAAGATGCATTTCTGATAGGTGGGGTTGCGGTAAAGCATTTTCATAAATGTAATCTTTCAAAATTGCTGTTGCCGCAACCATTGAGGCTCTTGTTTTGGGCCTTCCTGTGTTTCCATGAATGTTAAATTTAACTCCATACTTTGCTCTATTAGCCAAATTTCAATATGTGCCATGTGATAATCCTATAATAATGCGATATGCATTATTGCATATACTTTTTCCATTTATAAGAGGCCTTATTTGATGTCCTGAACTTCGCCTTCTCTTATCATTTACAAGAAAGCAAGACAATCTCGTGAGTAGGTATTCATTTCTTCTGCTTCCTTTCCTTTGCCAGACATGTTCTCTACAACCCTTGATGTCATGTAAGTTAATGGATCGCATACATGTATGCTTACAGCATGTAGATCGCATTGCTTTTAGCATAACATCTTCATTCATTACTCTTATTCTCTTTGGTTGCTTTTCTGGATCTGCCTGCACTCGTTGTCTTTTCATGCATCTGTATGTCCGTTTTGGGACCTTCTGTACATTCTTATTTGGATTTGTGTAGTTCTCCTTGTAAGATTTATTTGTCACGTTGTTTTCATGAGATGTTGCATCCTTGATCTTATCACTCTGACAGTCAGATACTGAATATTCCTTTGTTGATGTCATCCTTGCTTTTGATACATTCGTCAAACCATTTGTAACATTTACAAGTTCACAATCAAAGTCAAACACCGAATAGTCCTTTGTTGATCTCATCCCTACTTTTGATACAATCGTAGAACCACTTGTCACAATGGCATTAGAGTGTTCCGAATGATCTTCAAACTCATCTATTCCTGAGAGAACATCACTCATTGATGCACTTTCTATGGATTTCATAACTCCATAGTCAGTGGTGATAGAGTGTCCAGAATGATCTTTAAACTCATCTATTCCTGAGAGAACATCGCTCAAAGATGCACTTTCTATGGATTTCATAACTCGATAGTCTTGAAACTCCTCTACTCTAGAGAGATCATCACTCATTATACTATCGTGCATGATTTCCATAATTCCATAGTTACCTGCTTTGACTCTAAGAACTTTATCAGTATCCATGAAGCCATCCATGCTTGAAGATATAACACTTTTGACATCTTTGCCCAAGTTCTCAATGTGCATGAACTCATCCACCCTGGATAAGGCATCACTTGTGAAATATTTTTCTTTCTCGGTACCAATGAACTCATCGACTTCTGATAAGACGTCAGTGCTATAGTTGAGTGCATTGGAATCATCCATCTCTGAAGGAATAGAGCTTGGTACATTGGCATATTCTTTCAATTCTTTGATGTTGTAGTATACATTATGTTTATCATTAAAAACCACATGCCGAGTCTTTCCAATCTTTAAAAATTGCATGCTCCATCTCAAATCCTTACCTACCTCATAGTAGGGACCATCCAATGACATTGAGTTATCATCTATACCATCATCAGTAATTTTTTGAATTCTCATCTGCGCAAATGTCCAGTGTTCAACTTGTTCAAATCCCAAGACTTGACCTTCTGCTACATACTTATTTGTAAATGATAACATTTGTAAAATATCTCCCACTCTAAAATCCAAAGATATGCACTTTGTATTCCTGGTGACATGTGTTGGATAAGTCTCATCTCTGTCCCATGCAATAAATGCTTTGTTGGAAGTATTATAAGGCATAACATCTCCAAGGATTTCCATATCCCCACACTTATGCTTTAGCTCAACATGTGCACTAAGAATCCTTGATACGATAACCGCCACCTTATCTTCGCCAAGTCTTCTAAAGTGACAAATAGAATTTGGATCACTTTCATGGATTGTAGCAAATGCAACTACTTCTCTTTTGCAACATAAAATCACCTCCATCCCCAGAATAAATTTTGCAGCCATCTCCTTTGTGAGTTTCCTTTGCAAACAAGCTGCAAACAAGTTGTAACAACCATTATAAAGAACATTAGTCTGTTCTCAATAATCTACTTTATTAATGATTTGAAAATCCAGAACGTGTTTGAAAATTTAATTAGACACTAACCAATAACAACCGTAAACCAATAACAACCTAAACCCTAAACCCTAAACCAAAACAACCCTAAACCCTAACCAATAACAACCCTAAACCCTAAACCCTAAACCCTAACTCCCAAACCCTAAACCCTAAACCCTAACCCCCAAACCCTAAATCCTAAACCCTAACCCCTAAACCCCAAACCCTAAACCCTAACTCCTAAACCCTAAACCCTAACTCCCAAACCCTAAACCCTAAACCCTAAACCCTTAATCCTAACCCCCAAACCCTAAAACCTAAACCCTAACTCCCAAACCCTAAACCCTAAATCCTAACTCCCAAACCCTAACTCCCAAAACCTAAACCCTAACTCCTAAACCCTAAACCCTAAACTCTAAACCCTTAATCCTAACCCCCAAACCCTAAACTCTAAACCCTAACCCCCAAACCCTAAACCCTAACTCCTAAACCCTAAATCCTAAACCCTAAACCCTATCTCCCAAACCTTAAACCCTAAACCCTAAACTCTAACTTCCAAACCCTAAACCCTAAACCCTAAACCCCAAACCCTAAACCTTAAACCTTAAGCTCTAACTCCCAAACCCTAAACCCTAACCCCCAAACCCTAAACCCTAAACCCTAAACCCTAACTCCTAAATCCTAAACCCTAAACCCTAAACCCTAAACCTTAACTCCCAAACCCTAAACCCTAAACCCTAAACCCTAACTCCCAAACCCTAAACCCTAAACCCCAAACCCTAAACCCTAAACCTTAAACTCTAACTCCCAAACCCTAAACCCTAACCCCCAAACCCTAAACCCTAAACCCTAAATCCTAAACCCTAACCCCCAAACCCTAAACCCTAAACCACCAAACTCTAAACCCTAACCCCCAAACCCTAAACCCTAAACCACCAAACTCTAAACCCTAACCCCCAAACCCTAACCCTCAAACCTTGAACCCTAAACCCTAAACCCTAAACCCTAACTCACCAAACCCCAAATCCTAAACCCAAACCACGAAATCCTAAACCTTAAATCCTATGAGTGTTTTCAAGTAATATCATTTATTTAAGTAATAGTTTTAATTAGAATTCATAAGTAATAGTGGAATTGATAGTTGGGAGGGTGGTAGTGGGAGAAAGGGAGAGTGGGAAAGTGGAGAAAGGGAGTGTGGGAGGGTGGTAGTGGGAGAAAGGGAGAGTGGGAGAGGGAGTGGGAATGGGGGCGGTGGGGGTGGGGGTGGGGGTGCGAGGATGGGAGTGGGAGTGGGAGTGGGAGTGGGAGAGGGAGTGGGAATGGGGGAGGTGGGGGTGGGGGTGGGGGTGGGGGTGGGAGAATGGGAGTGGGAGTAGGAGAGGGAGTGGGAATGGGGGAAGTGGGGGTGGGGGTGGGAGAATGGGAGTGGGAGTGGGAGAGGGAGTGGGAATGGGGGAGGTGGGGGTGGGGTGAGGGTGGGAGGATGGGAGTGGGAGTGGGAGTGGGAGGGGTGGGGAGTGGGAGTGGGAGGATGGGAGTGGGAGAGGGAGTGGGAATGGGGGAGGTGGGGGTGGAAGTGGGAGGGGTGAGGTGGGAGGACGGGAGTGGGAATGGGGGAGGTGGGGGTGGAAGTGGGAGGGGTGGGGTGGGAGGATGGGGGAGGGAGTGGGAGTGGGGGAGGTGGGGGGTGGGAAAATGGGAGTGGGAGTGGGAATGGGGGAGGTGGGGGGTGGGAAAATGGGAGTGGGAGTGGGAGAGGGAGTGGGAGGGGTGAGGTGGGAGGATAAGGGTGGGAGAATGGGAGTGGGAGTGGGAATGGGGGGGGGGGGTGGGGGTGGGAGGATGGGAGTGGGAGTGAGAGGTGTAGGTGGGAGGATGGGAGTGGGTGGGAGAATGGGAGTGGGAGTGGGAGTGGGAGTGGGAGTGGGAATGGGGGAGGTGGGGGTGGGGTGAGGGTGAGAGTGGGAGGGGTGGGGTGGGGAGGATGGGAGTGGGAGAGGGAGTGGGAATGGGGAAGGTGAAAGAATGGGCGTGGGCGTGGGAGTGAGAATGGAGGAGGTGGGGTGGGAGGATGGGGGTGGGAGGATGGGGGTGGGAGTGGGAGTGGGAATGGGGTGGGAGTGGGAATGGGGTGGGAGGATGGGAGTGGGTGGGAGAGAGAGAGAAGATAATCTAATAGAGAGGCCAATGGGAGAGGAGATAATGTTATAAAAGGACCAATGAGAGAGAAGCACTTAAAACCCTAGTTTTTCTTATATATACTCTCCTTCTCTCATTGTTTCTCTCATTTCAACAAGAAAGAGCAAGAGGAGAAGCAAAACGAGGAGGAAGAGCAAAAGCAAGCACAAGCAAGCATAAGCATCGATTTCAGCTTTTTTTCAAGTACTTTTTTTAAAATTTGTATTCTTTGAAATTTTATTATAGAGAGAGAAAAGTGAAGGAAAGATTTTTAGAGAGAGAGTCTTGCTGCCTCGGCAGCAAAAGAGAGAGAGAAAGAGAGAGGGAGAGAGAGGAGAGAAGGGGGGGAAAGAGAGGGGAGAGAAAGGGAGGGGGGAGAGAAGGGGGAGGGGGGGAAGAGAGGGGAGAGAGGGGGGAAGCCGCGAGGGGGGGAGAGAGAGAGGGGAGGGGGAGGCCGCTGCCGCGGCAGCGGAGAGGGGGGGAGGGAGGGGAGGGGAGGGGAGGGGAGAGGGAGGGGAGGGCTGTCGCGGCAGCGGAGAGAGGGAGGGAGAGGGAGGAGGGGGAGGGGGGAGAGAGAGGAGGGGGGGGCTGCCGCGGCAGCGAGAGAGGAACGGGGGAGGAGAGAGAGAGGGGGGGGCGCGAGAGAGAGGGGAGGGAGAGACAGAGAGGGGGGGGCCGCTGCCGCGGCAGCGAGAGAGGAGGGAGGGGGGAGAGAGAGAAGGGGGGGCAGCGAGAGAGAGGGGAGGAAGAGAGAGAGAGGGGGGGCCACTGCCACTGCTGCGGCAGCGAGAGAGGGAGGGGGGGGGAGAGAGAGAAGGGGGGGCGGCGAGAGAGAGGGGGGAGAGGGAGGGGAGGGGAGGGGAGAGAGAGAGGGGGAGCCGCGGCAGCGAGAGAGGGGGAGGCGGGGGAGAGGGAAGGGGGGGGGAGCGGGGGCAGCGAGAGAGAGGGGAGGGAGAGAGAGAGAAGGGGGCGTTGCTGCCGCTGTCGCGGCAGCGAGAGAGGGGGAGGGGGGGAGAGGGAAGGGGGGGGCGGGGGCAGCGAGAGAGAGGGGAGGGAGAGAGAGAGAGGGGGGGCCGCTACCGGTACCACGGCAGCGAGAGAGGGAGGGGGGGGGAGAGAGAGAAAGGGGGGCGGCGAGAGAGAGGGGGGAGAGGGAGGGGAGGGGAGGGGAGAGAGAGAGGGGGGAGCCACGGCAGCGAGAGAGGGGGAGGGGGGGAGAGGGAAGGGGGGGGAGCGGGGGCAGCAAGATAGAGGGGAGGGGGAGAGAGAGAAGGGGGGGCCGCTATCGCTGCCGCGGCAGCGAGAGAGGGGGAGGGGGGGAGAGGGAAGGGGGGGGCGGGGGCAGCGAGAGAGAGGGGAGGGAGAGAGAGAGAGGGGGGGGCTGCTGCCACTGCCACGGCAGCGAGAGAGGGAGGGGGGGGAGAGAGAGAAGGGGGGGCAGCGAGAGAGAGGGGAGGGAGAGAGAGAGAGGGGGGAGAGGGAGAGGGAGGGGAGGGGAGGGGAGAGAGAGAGGGGGGAGCCGCTGTCGCTGCCGCGGCAGCGAGAGAGGGAGGGGGGGGAGAGAGAGAAGGGGGGCAGCGAGAGAGAGGGGAGGGACAGAGAGAGGGGGGAGAGGGAGGGGAGGGGAGGGGAGGGGAGAGAGAGAGGGGGGAGCCGCTGCCGCGGCAGCGAGAGAGGGGGAGGGGGGGGAGAGGGAAGGGGGGGGGAGAGGGAAGAGAGAGGGGGGGCCGTTGCCACGGCAGCGAGAGAGGAGGGGGGGGAGAGAGATAAGGGGGGGCAGCGAGAGAGAGGGGGGGGAGAGGGAGGGGAGGGGAGGGGAGAGAGAGAGGGGGGGGCCGCTGCCGCGGCAACGAGAGAGGAGGGGGGGGAGAGAGAGAAGGGGGGGGATGCGAGAGCAAGAGAGAGGGGGAGGGAGAGAGAGAGAGGAGGGGGGGCTGCCGGGGGGGGGAGAGGGAAGAGAGAGGGGGGGGTCGCTGCCGCGGCAGCGAGAGAGGGGGGGGAGAGAGATAAGGGGGGGCAGCGAGAGAGAGGGGGGGAGAGAGAGAGAGGGGGGAGAGGGAGGGGAGGGGAGGGGAGAGGGAGGGGGGGCCGCTGCCGCGACAGCGAGAGAGGAGCGGGGGGAGAGAGAGAAGGGGGGGATGCGAGAGCGAGAGAGGGGGGAGGGAGAGAGAGAGAGTAGGGGGGGCCGCTGCCACGGCAACGAGAGAGGAGGGGGGGAGAGAGAGACAGGGGGGGAGGCCGCTACCGCGGGAGGTGGGGGGGGAGAGAGAGAAGAGGGGGGGGGAGAGAGAGAAGAGGGGGAGGCGCAGCGAGAGAGAGGGGGGAGAGAGAGAGAGAGAGGGGGGGCCGCTGCCGCGGTAGCGAAAGAGAGGGAGGGGGGGAGAGAGAGAGAGAGAGGGGGAGGCCGCTGCCGCGGCAGCGAGAGGGAGAGAGGGGGGGAGAGAGAGAGAGGGGAGGGGAGAGAGAGAGGGGGGGAGGCCGCGGCAAGTGAGAGAGAGAGTGGGGAGCGCAAGTGAGAGAGAGGGAAAAGGTGAGGAGAAAGGGAGAGAGAGAGAGAGAGGGGAAATGAAGAGGAGGGGAGAGAGTAGACTAAGATGAGAGGAAACGTAGACTAGAGCGGAGAGGAAAGAGAGAGAGAGAAGAGTGAGAGAGATGGACGAGAGATGAAAATTTAGAGAGGGAGGACACGAGAAAGTACGATCGAGATAGAAAATTTTACCAATGAAGAGGAGAAATGAGTGGGCGACGATCGAGAAAAGATAAAGGAGCTACGATCAATGAGGCATATGAGAGGAGATTGGTGTGTGATTTAGTCGAAACTTAAACAAACAAAACTATAAACTTTGGTGTTTGATGAAAATTTAGAGAGGAAGGGCACAAGAGAAAGTACGATCGAGATAGAAAATCTTACCAATGAGGAGAAAAAATGAGTGGGCGACGATCAAGAAGAGATAAAGGAGAGATGTTTTGATGGAAGAATTTGGGAGCTACGATCAATGAGGCATATTAGAGGAGATTGGTGTGTGATTTAGTCGAAACTTAAACAAACAAAACTATAAACCTTGGTGTTTGAAAAGAGAAACGTGTGGAAACTAGAATTTCAAATTTCCCGCCTTTTTTTAAACTATGAATCCTTGTGTTTGAAAAGATAAACGTGTGAAAACTTGAAAATTGTGATAAAAGACAACCTTGTGTTTCAAAAGACAAACGCGTGGATGTGAAAATTGTGATAAAAGACAACCTTGTGTTTCAAAAGGCAAATGCATGGATGTGAAAAGACAAATGTATGCTAAAAGCAAAACTTGTAGAAACTTGAATTTTAAATTTTTCTTTGTTTTTGAATTTAAAATGAGTTTCACTTTCATTTTCAATTTACTAGTTTAATTTAGACTATAATGCATTTTGTTTTGGAATATAAAAAGTATAATTTTAATTTTATTACATTTTAAATTAAAATTTTAAAAGTAGTTTAACTTACATTCGTTATTATTACTTTAATTTATTTCTTTTTAGGGAGAATTAATATATTCTTCTAGGTAAATATTAAAATTTTAATTTTAAGTCTTGTTTTCTTTATTTTACGTTATTTTTTCATAAACTTTAAGTTAAACTACTTTATAGTATTTATTATTTAAATTCAAATTTATTAAGATTTTAACTTCTTATTAATGTGAATGTAGGTAAATATTAAATTTTTAATTTTAAGTCTTGTTTTCTTTATTTTACGTTATTTTTTCATAAACTTTAAGTTAAACTACTTTATAGTTTTTATTATTTAAATTCAAATTTATTAAGATTTTAACTTCTTATTAATGTGAATGTTCAATTCTTATGAGTTGTAAGTAAATTAGTTTTTGAAAATATAAATTTTATCTTTTTTAAAATGAGAAGGGGAAGGGAGAGAGAGAGAAGGGAGGGGGCCGCTGCCGCGGCAGCGAGAGAGAATGGGGGGGGAGAGAGAGAGAAAGGGGTGGGAGGATGGGAGTGGGAGAGGGAGTGGGAATGGAGAAGGTGAAAGAATGGACGTGGGCGTGGGAGTGAGAATGGGGAAGGTGGGGTGGGAGGATGGGGGCGGCAGCGAGAGAGAAGGGGGGGGAGAGAAGGGGGGGAGAGAGAGAGAAAGGGGTGTGAGTTTAAAAAAGATAAAATATAAATTTTATCTTTTTTAAACTCACAACCTTAGTGTATTAAAAAGAATAATGGAAAATAGATTATTTTTTGCTTTTAATTCGCAACCTAAGGATATTAAAAAGAACAATGGAAAAGAAATTATTTCTTGCTTTTCTTCGCTTCGACGGTTGGTGTAGTCTAGATTAGCATAGATTAGTTTGTCCTTAGAGGAGAGAACTCCCAAAAAACCAATCAAAGCCATGCTCAAAATTTCCCGACTAGTTCCTAATCGGAGTCAGTCCATTCGTTCACATTCGGTTTCATAGTCACAACAACCCTACCATTTAAGCAACGATTAAGGTTTTTAAACTTTCAAGATGATTGAAAGTTGTATCAGTGGACATGACAGATTACAGTTGTGGAAGTTGACAGAGCATTTTACACTTATATCAGTTGCGGGAGTTGACAGAGCATTTTGCACTTATATATGAAAAACTTAAAATTTGTATTCAGAGATCATTGTAAATCCTTATTTTTTTTCACATTTATGCTCTAAGCCTTGTAAAGCCTTTTAGGCTATTCCCAAAGCATTTATGCTCTAAGCCTTGTAAAGCCTTTATAGCTATTCCCAAAGCATGAAATTGATACTTATATGATTGGGAAGAATAAAAACTTGAGGTGTATTAATGCGACTCATTGTACTTTTGATTTTTCAAAGTAATTG
This sequence comes from Dipteris shenzhenensis, assembly GCF_047967505.1. Taxonomy (NCBI): domain Eukaryota; kingdom Viridiplantae; phylum Streptophyta; class Polypodiopsida; order Gleicheniales; family Dipteridaceae; genus Dipteris; species Dipteris shenzhenensis. Next base: position 33,066,851 of record NC_141618.1, on the reverse strand, counting down.
TAGTTTGTCAAAGTACTTAAAATTTGTGTTGTGCTTGAATACAGGATGGATCTTGAGGCTACAGCATTTGTCAATGGTATGACACTGAAATACAATGGAAGAATTTATGCCCCAAAGGACTTCACAAACTGGACAGTTGTTGACACAACAAAGAAAGCATGGTTCTTGGTCTTAAGTAAAGGAAATCTCATTCTAGTGATGACAAAGAGAGAGTTGGAGAAAGATGAGTGGGCATCAAATGTATCTTTCTCAAAGAGCAATTTGATTCAAGGGGGCACCTTAGTAGGAATAAAAATTGAAAAAGACAGCAGTACAATGATGATTCACACAAAGTCAAGAATGAGCAACAGATCGTTTCTTCTTTCTAAGAAAGATGCAATGCACTTTGTGATGCCGCCGCCAAAAGCACCTAGATTTCCTGAATTGGTTCCTGCATTGGAGATCCTTCAACATGTGTGGGAGGAATTTCCCATTGAGGAAGCAAGAAAAATGCAGTCAAAGATTATCCTTGAATACTTTCAGGGTGTCATCCAGCAAGGTTCAACTTCATTGGAGGGACCTAAGGTGCAAGAATCCACACATGAGAAAGGAAGTGATGAGACACGCCATGTAGACCTGGTTCATGGTAATACAAATGAGAGAGGAAGTGGAGTGGATGAGACAGAACACATTGTAGCAATGGATGAGGGTCTTGTACACGTGGATGCTTACAAGGGATCTACATCTGAGACAGGAATTGAATTGACCAGACATGCACATGCATCTCAGACAGAAATTGAATTGAGTGAGACACGACATGCATCAGATAAGACAGGACATGCACACACATCTCTTGTTCATGGTATTACTCACTTAGATGGTGTAACTCATGAAGTTGATGGAATAACAGAACAAGTGAAGCCCTTAAGTATACCTGAAGTTGAGGCAATAGAAGAAGAAGTAGGGCGATCTAAAGCAGTTCACATTGAGCCCCTCAAAAATAAACCTCGACGTCAAATGCAAAAGGCAAGTACTTCACGAGCTACAGTTCCAAGTCCTATAATTGGAAAAAGAGGTCGTTCATATACAAAGAAAGAGCAAAGAAGAGAAGAGGAAGAACATGAAGAGGATGCGGAGGGTCTTGAAATGGAGTCAGATCTAGAAGCAGAAATGTTATCAATGAAGAACCTTAATCTTTGCTTGAATGAGGCTGTGACAGATGAGGATCTAGGATATATATGGGGCCAGAAGACTCAAGTTATACATGCTTCAATAGTGGTCAAAGCAAGTGTCTTCACCAACAGCAGGACCTTAGATACAGCCTATGCTGAAAAGATTTTTTAGGCTTTGATTGATGGAAAAAAACCAGTTGTTTCTAATTTGGTACTCCGTCCAAGAACATTTTGGCCAGTCATGGGAGATTATAGTCAATCCATCAATTTCTCTCAGCCTATAGATTTTGAGATGCAATTCACTAAGTTCCTCGGAAAACAAGTTCCCTCACTTCAAGAAGGACAGAGTTCAGTGAATGATCCAGAACGACATATAAGGGATGCCAAGAGAAATTTCTTAGCTCATTGTACATTTGAGGCAATAGATGGTCAGCACTATGCCTATGCTTGTAATGAGCGCTCTAGAGATGCATACAAGAAAGGAGAAATTACTTATCAAACCTTTGTGAGTGTGCCTCAATTTCACTACTATTCTGCATGCATATGTATCTTCAAGAACGAGAAAAAATATTTGATTGAGTTGGAAAGACTTAATCATGACATTTATGCACTACGAAAAATCACCTCCACTTTAGAGATGTTGCTCAAAGCTAGGACCATATGGAAAACTTTTAATTCTCCTTTGACCACTCTCAAAAGAACTGCAACTAAAGTGGAAGCGGATAATCTTGTTGACTTCTACACATGCTTGAGTGCCATTGTACCAAGGGGAAAGCAGGAAAGAGCAGAGGTGATTACAAGCTTCAAGACAGTGGGATAGGTATCAAGACTACACAAGCATACTTTTCCGTAGTGATGAAGTTTTTCATCAGATCAAAGACGTGTGTCTTGCATGTGAGAAAGGAGATGTTACATATGAGGCTCCATCATTGATTAAAGAGAAGGCAAAGAAGATTGAGAAAAAAGAGATGACAGCTCGGATGTGGAGGCCTTTAAGAAACCTACCAGACAAATACGCACGTCTTGCTGCAGAGAAATTAATGTCCAAAGAATGGTTTTTTGGCAAAAAGGATAAAGATCATTGCATGGAAGATTGCATCATCCAACAGGTCAAGCGTGATGCAGTAAAGAGTGCAATTGAATATTTATTGGGAGAAAAAAATATTCCAATTAGCCAATGTAAAATTGATCATAACATTGTGAGGCAGATGGCATCAGCTTTACCGTCAGCTAAACAGAAGGCTTGGGAGCATAAATGGGTGAAGGTAGAAGATGATGGATCTGAAATTACTCCCTCTATGAGAAGTGACATTCCGGAAAATGTGTATGCATATGCACAAAAAGTCATCAATAACCACACTCTCAGAAAAGAAAAAACTTTGAACAAGGGCTTTTATTTCATACATGAAATCATTTCAGAGTCTGGAAAGAGTGTTGAGTGCAAGGGAGTTTCATTGAGTGATTTTTTGTCCGACGACACTGCTTGGGAGAGACCTCAGCTTTTCTTTGTCTATGAAATATCACCGGATGACATCCATCAACTCCTTGACAGAATATTACATACCACCATTGGTAGAGTGGGACAATGTAATATAGTCATATTTGCTGATAAAGATGACAAGGAACAAATGTCTGCTACCCTAGAAAAACAATATGGCAATGAGCTCAAGATTTACAATGGGATATACTCAAGAAAAAGGGACAAGAGAGAATGCGGTCTCAAGATACAGAGTCTAGAAACCTTTTTCTTGTGCATGAAGAGCCCTTACAATGATCACTCCTTACAAAACAATATAAGAGGGAATGCAAAGAGATTGCAACTACTGCTGGAAGAGCATGAAGCTCCAAGTCCCCTCCATCGCAACGCAAATCACTATGAAAGGCCAGCAAAAAGTGCTAATCTTTTAATTAGTATGATGGAATTTTTGCTACCGTCTGGATGGGAAGTCACATTGTGCCGAATGGGACATCTGTTTGAAGCTCTTATCAGAAAAGGACACAATGTAAATATTATTGAGAGCCCTGCTTGCTTGGAATACCTTGATACCGTGGCTTCTCTCACAATAAAGTTTGATAAGAAAGGTCCGATCTCACATGAAGAGGATGACATAGAGATGATCATGTATGATGAGAGCAAGAAAGATGATGAAAATGATCAAAGCTCTGGATATAATAGTGAGGACACCAGCGATAGCAAGGAAGCAGAAGAAGATGGATATGACACTGACCTTGCCTCTGAAGGTTACATAAAAAGACCACGAAGATATGTAGAGGTATGAAGACTTATGTTTAATTTTCTTTATTCATTTAAAGGTCTTTTTAAATTTATAATTAATTTAAAATTTTGAATCTCATAATTATTTTATCCTTTTATAGGAGAAGGGAGAGGAGGAGGACATAGCTGGAGCAGAGAATATAGAAAGCTCATCTCAAGAAAGCAAAGCTGCTCTGGCTATCCGTCGGATGACTCTAGAAAATAATCATACATTGCAGCAAATGGAGAAGTCATTTCAAGTTAGGTTTCAAGTTCGAGAACAACCTCTTACTTTTATATTCGATGAAGAGGACATTTCAATCCTCATAAACTTCAAGAAAGAGGTCAATGACAAGGTTATAATAGCCATCCTCAGGTTTGACACAAACTTTTTACTGACTTTATGCTTTTGTATTTCCATTGGATCAAATGAACTAATATTCTTTTCTTTTTATTGCAATATGGTTTTACAACAGCTTCCGCTATATATACAAAGATGTGCATATATGGTCGATCCTCTTGTTTCTAGTGTACTTAGCAATAAGCAGAAGACCATAGATGATGTTTTTAAGTGGTTGCAACCTATTGATTTGACTGCGGCGCGAGTTATCTTTACCGCATATCACGAGGAGTGAGTATCAATCCCTACCTTGCTTATCTCTTACATTGTGGAGGATTATATCAAATAATAATTATTCTTAATTGATAATGCAGCTTGGTAATTGTGGACATCTTAGCCAAGCAATGCTTCTTTGTCAATTCAATAGCATCTATCCATGGCAGTGTGTCAGAGTAAGTATAACCTACTTGTGTCATAATTATGTCAATGAGATGCATCCTATGCAATGCGCACATTCATTTATGTTTTCTATTTTGATGTGTAGATCTGCTCGAAAGTTGGTAAGTGCTATAGATGCACTTATGCAAATGGAGGGTGACTTGGAAGATCAAATAGAGTATGTAACATGCCCTGCAGTGAAGCAGAATGATGACCACAGTTGTGGGTGGAGAGTTGGATATAACTGCTTTTTGCTCCTTGCTCAAATTTTTAATTTGAGAGGCGGTGAAACCTCATTGTCCACATATACAGACTTGCATCTCTATGCATTTATGTCATCTTTCATTAAGGCATTTATTGATAATGTGATGGAGCATCCAAAGGAAACATTGGTTGCTACACCCATAAGTTGTCCTGATGTAACCACTGTATTGGACGAAATGGGGAGCTCTTCTGAGGTTAAGGTCATCATTAGCAAGCAACCTCGTGTTTTGACTTTTGGTAGCGAGGAAGTTACAATCCTCTCCGACCCTTTGAAAGAGGCTAATGACAAAGTCATGATGGCCATCCTCAGGTTTGATATGAACATCTCTTGACTTGATACTTCAATCATTTGATTCAATCTGCTTCTTTATTTATTGCTGCAGTACGGTTATATCTCATTTTCCTAGATCAGTACAGAATCGCATCTGTATGCTCGATTCTCTTCTTTCAGCTGTACTTAGTGATACCAAGAAGACAGTAGATGATGTTTGTTCAATTCTACAACCTTTAGACTTGGATGGCATACTACTTGTCTTTATGCCATACTATGAGAAGTAAGTATGGTCTCAATCTTTCTTTTACTCTCTTATTTATAATATTGTGTCAATTAATACTTAATATTGTGATAAATCTTATCGCTCTTTATTGGTGATGTAGTTCACATTGGAGCCTGATAGTATGGGACCTTGATGACAACCATTGTTGGTTTGTCAACTCAATTACAGGCTTTCACGGGGTGTTCAGGTAAGTGTTCTTTTATCATATCATTATGAACATGCATCTTACTATTTACTACACCAATTCACTTTGTCATATGTCATGATGGACAGGTCTGCAAACAAGTTAGTTTCTGTGATTATGAAAATCAGGGAGCATCAAGACCAACCAAATTTCCAGACACGCCTCGCAGTGGAGCAAAAAGACATGTTTAGTAGTGGGTGGAGAATTGCCTACAACTTCATGTTGTATCTCAATGAAATTTTTGAACATGTCTCCATAGAAGCATATACCAAGCTCGAGCTACAAGATTTTGTGGCTAAGACTGTTCACTATCTAACTGCTATCATTGGGAAACAACATGATGGACTCAATGAAGAACCTGAGGGAGCCAAAGAAAAAGAAGAGACAATTCAGTCTCCTTCTGTATCACAGCCTCAAGTAGAAGCATTACAGTCTACACTTGAATTAGAGACTCAATGCATTCTTCCTACACAAGAAGTGGAGACTCAATGTGCATCTACAACATCACATCTTGTAAAGGAGGAAGAGATTAAGTCTATCCCGATTGCACCAGAAGTAGAATCTCAATGTACACCATCCACACAAGTAGAGACTCAATGTACTCTTAGAGAATCACAGCCTTAAGAGGACTCATCAGACTCTATTCAGTTGTAAAACATGTAGAAAGAAACATGAGTCCTTGAAGATTTTTATCTTGTTTGTATTGATTAATGATAGTGTTTTTAAAACTTATGTTAAATGTTGCAATACATTAGGATATTTTATGATATTTATTCATTACAATACATTAGGTTTTACTTTTTTGAAAGTCTAATTTATTATGTACAATAAATATCTTATGATGAGAATCTAATAATTATATCATTCTTATGTTCCATCACTTTATTTTATAGATTTCAATGTACTCAAAATCTATCATTTATTATGTACAGCAAGTCTAACTTATATTATATAAAAAGAATATCTCATGATGAGATTCTATTAATTATATCATTCTTGTGTTCCATCATTTTATTTTATAGATTTCAATGTACTATCACTATCTTACATGTCTCAAATGTCTCCCATTACGGTCTTGCATCCCATGATTTTATTTTATAATGTCTCGCATTATGATCTTGCATCTAGCGCATTATGGTCTTGCATCTGTAGTTCTATAAATTCCCTAGTAGTCGTTCATCTTCTATATCTCACCCGCAGCAGCAGACACTTCTTCCACTTTGCTCTTCTTACCTTACTCCTCTCCTCAAGCTTGCTCCTTCCTCTCCTCAAGCTTGCTCCTTCCATCTTGCCGGTAGCCTTGCCTCCTCTTCTGAAGCATACTCCTTTCATCTTGCCTTACCTCCTCTAGTTACCTTCCTCCCTCACCTCGTTCGTCTTCTATATCTTTGCTCACTCTCGTTACCTTCCTCACCTCGTTCGTCTTCTATATCTTTGCTCACTCTCGTTACCTTCCTCACCTCGTTCGTCTTCTATATCTCACCCACAGCAAAAACTTCTTCCACTTTACTCTTCTTACCTTACTCCTCTCCACACTTCTTCCACTTTACTCTTCTTACCTTACTCCTCTCCTCAAGCTTGCTCCTTCCATCTTGCCCGCAACCTTACCTCCTCTTCTCAAGCATACTCCTTTCATCTTGCAGCCATTATGGATCTTTTTAAGGTAATTGATTCTGTCGAGCAAGCCATTAGCAGCCTCAAAGAATGGATTGCCGAGAACCAAGGAAAGAGAGAGGAGAGAAAGCAAAATCCAGCTCCATTAACCCAGTACGAGAAGGATGACTTTGCTTGTCAGAAGGGCTTAGAGAAGGAAGAGGAAAGAAAAATAAGTATGGCTACTACTGAAATAGATAAATTGCAGTCATATAGGAGAGAGTTGATAGACTTTCAAAGTGAGATATCTTCGCGTGTGGCTCGTTATGGAAGATTTTCCCCTGAGGAAGCGCAAGCCATTCGGAATAAACAAAGTGTTATGCAGGAGAAAATTCATCAATCCTTACTTCTCTTCTATAATTTTAACTACATCGATGAGGAAGAGATGAGCTCAGTTTAGGCTAAGGACTTGAAAATAGAAAATTCATCAAATTGAATGGCTGTAGTCTTGAAAATCTCAGGCTTAACTTTTGAAGGTGTTTATTAACACCATTAAATATTAAGAGAGTTTACAACAACCGAATCTTATTTTTTCATGTAACTTATGTAGTCTTGAAAATCTCAGGCTTAACTTTTGAAGGTGTTTATTAACACCATTAAATATTAAGAGAGTTTACAACAACCGAATCTTATTTTTTCATGTAACTTATGTAGGTTGCGTTAAATTTTATAATTTTAGTTTCATGTCCTTAAAAAATATATAAAAAAATGCTTGTTTTTATGTTTTTATATGTGCTTTGAAGATTGGGTTTTTCTTAAATTTTATCTGAAAACTAGTCCAAAAGTATATGTAAAAATGAATTTGTACATTGACAAGTCCAAAATTAATGAAATAAGTGTTCATGGCAAGACCCTCTCTCTCGGTGGTGGTATAGTTTACTTCGGCCTTATTTAGTTGACGGCTTGTAAAGTATACCAGGTAATCCAGATTATGCTCCCGGGGCTGGGCTAACACACATCCAATGGCAAAGTTATAGGCATTAATGTGGATGTCGAATATTAAATTTCAGTCGGGAGACCTCAATACTAGTGCGGTGGCTAGAGCTAGCTTAAGGGTTTCAAAGGATGTTTGGCATTCTTCGGTCCACTCAAAGGCTACTAGCAGTTTGTATAACGGGCGGGCTATCTTAGAACCATATGAATCTCTGGTAATAACCCGTATGGCTAGTGAGTCGTTGGACTCCCTTAGTGTTGGTGGGGGGCGGTAACTCCAAGATGAGTTTGATTTTGTTGTGGTCGGTAGAAATTCCATTCCGAGACACTATGTGACCCAGGATATTGACACCATGTTTGAACCAAAACTAGCACTTAAGGGGGTTAAGGGATATGTGGTATAAGCAGCACTTCTCGAGGATGGAGCGTGAGATACTTCAAGTGGTTATCCCATTTCGAGTTCATGCAAATATCGTCCAAGAAGACTTCCATAACGTCCCTGAGGTATTCCTTAAATACAATGATCATCATACATTGGAAGGTAGCCGAGGCATTGGTTAATCCAAATATCATAACCCTGGCTACATATACACCCCATTCGATTGCGAAGGCCGTCTTGTGTTGATCTTGAGGGGCAATTGAGTCTTGTTTGTAACCTGAAAATCCATCTAGTAAGCTATATGCTTCCTTTCAAGCAACCCTTTCTAGAACATGTTCCATGAGTGGCAAGGGGTAGTGGTCATGTCTCGTGGTTGCACTAACCTTCTTCAAATCCACGCATACACTGAATTTTCCATTTTTCTTCAGGACTATCACAATGGGTGATACCCAGTCTGTATGTTGGATCTCATAGATGAATCATGCATCTATGAGTTTTTGGATCTCTTCCCTCATTATGAGTGCATATTTAGGATTCATAGGGTAGGGGCATTGCCATACTGGCCTGACATCATCCATCATGGGGATTGTATGCTGCACTACTACGACAGGTACTCCTTTCATGCCCGTACATGTATTTCTAGGTCATACAATCCTTATATTCTCATAGGAGAGCTATTAATGCATTCTCCTCACTGGAAGTGAGGTCATCAATGACAAATACGGGTTGTGGGTCCTATCCTTCCGGGGCTAGGTTTACTTCCTTAACTGGATTTGGTCCATCATATCCCTAAGAACAACCATCCTCTCGAGATCTTTTGGCCTGTTGGTATAGAATCTTATGATCTTGGATAGTATAGGCCTTGTAGTGGCCTGGTACCTGCCATAGGTCTTGTTTATCCTCAATCTCCCTCTCTTTTTCTATCGAAGCTGTGGACTTTTTGGCCTTAGCCTTGCCTTTGGATACAGGGGGTTTGGGACCTAAAGGGGGCTCTTCCTTTGTACTTATAGAGCCGACAGGGGTGGTTACCTTACTTACCTTGTTTCACTAATTAGAGAAGAACTCGTGGTGGGCAGTCATGGCACCTATGTAGGTGAGCCAGTGAAGATATTATTTTACCCTTACTGTTCCCTTGCTTACCTCTCAGGGTTTGATCATGTTGAACATCCTTAGGGAAACCGTTGGGGTCAGACCCTTGAGCTCTGGGGTGGTGATCTGAAACCCTACTCTTTTTGGGACATCTATGTTGGCTAAGATGTGCATCCAATTCTGTGAGAATTCTAGCTCGGGGAGAGCTACATACTAGAATTCGTCAAACTCCTTCTCATCCTCTTCCTTGCCACAGGGTTGGAATAGCTTTACAAAAGTGGTTGGGGCAGTGGTGTTGGACTCTGTGGCAAAGAGGTATTCTAACAATGGGTGGGCCTTGTAGGTGTGCAGGTCCACTCTCATGGTTTGTTCCTCATGCCACAAGTAGACATTATCATTACACCAGTCATGCACGAGCCCGGAAATTTGCAAGAAGGTCCTGCCTAGGATAGCTTCATATCCCAGCTGTCGAGTGAAGTCCATGACCACGAACCTAACAGGGTACGTGAATCCAAACACCTTAATGTTAATGCTAGTCAACACTCGTAGAGGTTCAGTGGTTCCTCCATCGGCTAGCTTTATTACCAGATGGGTTTGGGTTTTCCCCATTTCTCCCAGCATTCCTTGGTGTAGACACTCACTCCTACTCCCCCATCCAGGATGGCTTCCACCTTCTAGTTTTGGTAGACTATGGTGATAGAGGCATTCATGTCATCACCCTCGAAATACTGGCCTAGCTTGTTGATGGGAATCTTGGGTAGGTTTTGGCTCTTTTCTAGTGTTGATTGGTTGGGCTTAGGATTGGCAAGATTTGGAGGTAGGACCGGCCTATTCATCCAATTGGATACATCATGCCATAGGATGGGATTTCCTCTTAGTAGAGATGCGATCGACATTTTCACCTTTGTCGATAGGAAGGCAACCAGCTCGGCACTGTCGCAAGTTCTGGTGAAGCTTCTTCCTCCATGGACAACATGTCATCAAAGCTATACAGGTCTCCTTTGTCTTGGAGGTTATGCAGCACAAGGTCTTCTTGGAACATCTTTTGCATCAGATCCAGAGCTTTTGACTGCTGCTCCAAGCTATGCTGTTCCTCTTCCTCCACTCTTTTTGGGACCTTGAGCGATTTCAGTCCTCGGTGTCCCATCAAGTGGGGTAGATGGATAGTATCTAACCCCCTACTGGCCTTTAGTCAATGATTGAACTTATCTTGGCAATCTCGCACCAAGTTTTGGCCATCCTTTATGTATTGCTTTTCTAAGACTGAGGTCTCTTTATAAGTGGTTGCAGGTGCCAGGCCCTGAGCCCACAGCCCTGAGCCCACATTGGTTTGTTCACTTCTGGAATCAGGGGTACATCAGGGTCACCCTAGGTGGAAGACTGTTTGGAAGCAGAGGAGGTGGCAAGGGTAGCCGTCTCCTCATCGAGCCTGTCCTGGATAAGAACCTAGTCGAAGCCATCACCTACTCAAATGGCCTTCTTGGAACAAGTTAGGGGCTATAGAGGAATCTTGGAACCAGGCAACGAGGATACCTTACCCTTACTTGTGAGCTTCTTCATGGCCTGTGCCTTGCCCTACATCCTTGTATTGACTTGTAGTGGCACTATGGCCACATGTCCTTGTTCGATGCCAGATTGAAACTGGTGCCCTTTGGTAGGGTGAGTCGAGTGGTTGGTCTTGTCATGAGACAGTAGTCCTGGAATAGATGCTCTGTTTCACATCGTGCACACAAAGGGTTGGGGTTGGTTGCAGTCGGGGTGGTGGGCATACGATCCTTGTATGGATAGTCCTTCAAGAAGTGTGGACCCTGGCATTTGAAACAAGACATGAGTGGGTTTGAAGTGCCTCAGTAGGGGCATTCAATTGCTCTATGGGGACCTTGGCAAGTATAAAATTGGAGCGGGGGTCTCCGAGCAATTGAGTTCAAATCTCTCACTCTTGCATTTATGGGGGCAGTCTAGAATATGGGGACTTGTTGATCCTCTAGTGGGAGGTAGTGAGTCCAAGCTTCACTCCCTTCCTCGTAGGGGAAATAATGTTGAGGTCCATGATCAGGATCCACCGTTTCCTCCCAATCATTGGACAACTCTTCAACCAACACTTGATCGACTGGGGCGATGCGAGGTAGCGGGGATTGTGAACCTAGTATGGGTAGTGGCAGCGGAGCTGGTTGAGCCCGGTACTAGCTAGAGCTAGCCACAGGACCACCTTGTGAGATCTGGGGGTTGGATGGGGTTGTGATGGCCAATGGGGGTTGCATTTGATACATGGGTTGGGAAAGGGACCTCGGGAATCGACATTCGGAGGTATCATGGTTTCCCCACCTATGGCAGTATGCATAATAACACTTATTTCATTAATTTTGGACTAGTGCACTGTCCAAATTCGTTTTGTGAGATAATTTTGGATAAAGAATTTAAAAAAAAGAGGCCCTTATAAAACAAAACTTTGAGTCAACAAGTAAGATTTTTAAAAATCAAATTAGAAAAAATGGTGTGACATGTTATTAAAACTAGAGTACATTAAAAAAAGAGGACTTCATGTTGTTAAAAGAGACAAAAAGTAATATTTTAAAAAATCAAATTAGAAAAAAAACTAGAGTACATTTAAAAAAAAGCATGACACATTTGTACAAGAAGTAGATCATATAACTCAAAGCCATATGGTGTTAAAAAACACCCCTCCATTAGCTCAGCCTAGAAGATGTCATCTTTGTCTCTCTTGTCTATTACAACTTTACATTAGAGAACTAAAAAGTCTTTGTGGAACTATAGTTTCATTTCTTGTCTATTAGAGTTACTTTAGAAAACACATAAGTCTATGGATTCATTAAATTTCACAGTTACTTTAAATTTCTATGGAATTAAATTTCCATCACTTGACTATTAAGTCATTAGAGAGAGCATATGTCCTCGAAAGTGCCTACTATGGCATTGGCTTCATGAAAACCAGCAGACTTTAAACTTGCAGGCCATGCGTAACCAGGGCTGCCATCGCAAATCTCCTCACAGACTGTCCTCACAACTTGTTTCGAATCTTCCGCCGACTTGTAAGCATTCAACAACTCTTCTTTTCTCTCTTGGCTTTCCTCATCTTCACCATTTTTTTCAATATAACTTCTAGCCACCACCATATCCTATACGAAAATTTAACTCGTTAGCATAAGAAGTATGTGATTTGAGTTCAAATCAAGTAGCCATGTGCATAACATATCCTCCTCAAATGATTTTCCCTTCATTGGTCCATACAAAAGAGATCTAAGATGGAATTTGAGTTCAGTAAATGAAGTCGGGTAGTAACTAGTCATTATCGTAGAGGGAAAGTGGGAGAAGGAGAGTGAGGGAGCGATAGCGAGGGATGCACAGTGAGCTGCCCCTCCTTCAAGAGTGATAGAAAGTGAGGGAAGACGTAAAGTGAAAGACGAATACAAGTTAATCAGAAGGACTAGGATGTAAGAAATAGGAGAGTGTTTGTGGAAGGACTACGATGGAAGAATACAAGTGCACTAAGGCACGATGTGTTCGCTATGATAAGGGTTGGAATAAAGTGAGAGAAGCATTGGAAATGCTCTACTTTTAGTGAGTGGAGACTGTCCAACTAAATAAAATTTTGCAGAGCATTGGGAATGCTGTACTTTAAGTGAGTGGAGCATTGGGAATTGATACTTTGCCATGAAATATATTACAAATATTACATCATCACATATTCATATCAAAATTCTCATCATAGAAGGTTATATTTCCTAATAATCACATCATCACACATTCATATCATAAAATTGTGTGCATGAAATAAATATATAAATATCATGACTAAATGCCACTTAAGTAATAAGTCAGAAATTGATGTATAATCAACAAATCCTACATCATGATTCATACATTGCAACAAATAAATGTCAACCATAATATTCATAGAGTAAACAACATCATGAGAATATGCTCCTCATGCATATATACAAACACAACATCATACATGCATCACAACTCTTCTGATGCTTCTAGTGGAGACTGTGGCAACTCTTCTAATGCTTCCAATGGAGGCTATGGTGCTCTAGATGTACTTCTCTATAGTATGTAGTGCTTTTAGAGTAGACTTAGTATCCTCTTCCTTAAATGTAAGCGGAGGCTGTGAAAACTCTTCTGATGCTTCCAGTGGAGGCTGTGGTGCTGTAGGTGTACACTAAGTCTCTACTTCTTCTGTAGTGTGCAGTGCTTTCACAGTAGACTCAGTCTCCTCTTCCTTAAATGCAAGCTCTGATATTGCTTCAGTTGCACGTTGTACTCTAATGGCAGCAATTAGGTCTCGAATGATTTCAGCCCTAAACAATTGTATATCCTCCTCTGAATATTTGAGCTCCAAAGAGTCTTCCGATGAGATCTGTGGCTTAAGTGAGAAAATTTCTTTGAAAATCAACATGCAGTTGTAGGCAACTCTCCACCCACAACTATGCCCATCTTCCTGCTCTACTACTAAATGCTTTTGGAAGTCTAGCGAGTCTTTGTACTATCCTGTTTCTCTGATAGCAGATACCAACTTCTCAATCGACCTACTCATCATGACATATTAAAAAAACTTAGTGTGTCTATTACATAAGGTACATAATATAGAAGTAACAACAGATTAATAGAGTACTTACGTTTGCACTGAGCCATGAAAGCCTGCAATCGAGTTAACAAACCAACAATAGTTATCTTCAAGGTCCCAAACCACAGACTCCAATTTTCCCTACACGAATAATTAAGAACCATTATTATTTAACACAATGTTGCCAGTATAAGATGAAAATAAAGGTTGCCATGATACTTACATCTCGTGATATGTCATAAATAGGACTCACACGCCATGTAAATGTAAAGGCTGTAACCATTTACAAACATCGGCTATCATCTTTCTGCTATCGCTAAGTATAGGAGAAAGGAGGGAATCCAACATATACACACGGTTTTGTATGGCTCTACAAAATCGTGAGATAACTATACTGCACCAACAAATAAATGAATATTAGCTTATTAGATTTAATCAAAATATTGAATTATCAAGCAGAGAAAAAGTTTGTATCAAACTTGAGAATGGCCATCATAACATTGTTATTGACCTCATTTGAAGCTCTAGAGAGGATTGAAATCTCCTCTCCCCCAAATTCAAGATACTGAGGTCTAAGTTGAATCATAACCCTAACCTTAAAAGAGCTTCTCAATTCTTCCAATGAAGCCATGTTTGTAGAGTTGAGGTCTTCTATCCCCTTTGACTCTTTGATGGCATTCATTTTGCACTCCTCTGAGCCATTATCTATTTGCCTTGTGGGATCCCCTTTGACTCTTTGATGGCATTCATTTTGCACTCCTCTGAGCCATTATCTATTTGCCTTGTGGGATCCCCTTTGACTCTTTGATGGCATTCATTTCGCACTCCTCTGAGCCATTATCTATTTGCCTTGTGGGAGGGTCCATAATGTCGCCCTTAATGATTGCTCGAATGGTACATGTTATAAATGCATAGAGATGCAAATCTGTATATGTTGATAGTGTGGTGTCATTATGTATCTCAAAAATTTGATCAAGTACCAAAAAGCAATTGTAGCCCACCCTCCATCCACAATTATAGATGTGGCTATCCTCTTCATGTGATACCTGACATGTTATATACTCTATTTGTTGTGCCAAGTCACATTGCCGCATTATTGTGTCGATAGCACTTACTAACTTTCGAGCTGATCTGCACATCAAAACATATAACAACAGTGAATATGTGCATTGCATATCAATCTACATGTCAAGAAGTGACAACAAGTGTAGTCTATACTTACTCTAACACAGTGCCATGGACGAATGTCATTGAGTTGGCAAAGAAGCACTTCTTAGCAAAGATGTCCACGACTACCAGACTTTAATGTGAGCTACATTATCAATAAAGAATAATTACTATGTTTGAGATAATTCTAGCAATGCAATAGAAAAAACAAGTAGGGTTTGATTCTTACTTCTCATAATATGCTATAAAAATAACTCGTGCCTCATTCATAGGAACATGCTTCAACCACTTGCAAACATCCTCTATGGTTTCTTCTTTGTTGCTAAGCACTTCCGAAATATGAGGATCGAGCATATATGAAACGCATCGTATATTTTGCGGAAAATTTGCTATAACATTACTATATTAAAAAAAAAGTATTAGCTTCTTGGGTTTAATCAAAATAAGCAAAGTATAAAGCCAAGGAAAAGGCTGCATCAAACCTGAGGATGGTTGTAATGACTTTGACATTAATCTCTTTCTTAGGATTCAAGAGGATTAAAATCTCTTCTTCACCAAATTAAAAAAAATGAGGTTGTTGTCGAATTAACATAGTAGTGAATGAACTTCCAATCTGCTCCAATAGATTCATATTTTCATGACTCGTCTTATTGAGAGAGTAGTCTACATCGTATTCTTCTTCACTTGCTATGTCTTCTACATCCTCCTGCTATAAAAATATAAAAAAGTTATGCGATGTACACATCCCAAATAAAGGCTTAAACAAGTAGATAAGGTTTCATACATGCTTTCATTAGAGTGAGTCTCTCCTCCTCTTGGAGCAAAAATTTAAAAAGTAAGGTTTCACACATGCTTTCATTAGAGTGAGTCTCTCCTCCTCTTAGAGGAGAAATTTAAAAAGTTATGAGATTTACACATCCCAAATAAAAATAAAGGTTTAAATAATCATAGAAGTTTAAAGATAGCATGCTTTCATTAGACTCAGTCTCTTCTCCTCTTGAAGGAAAATATAAAAAAGTTATGAGATTTACACATCCCAATTAAAGGCTTGAACAAGCATACAAGTATAAAGATAAGGTTTTATACATGCTGCAATGTAGTCATATTTTCAGGTTGTTTTCCAATGGTAGCAATTAGACGCTGAATATTCTCAGCTCGAAACGCTAGCAGATTGGCTTCTGTATATGATTCCATTTTGACTGGTAACTCCAATTAAAAAATCTCTCTAAGAAACAACATGCAGTTGAAGGCAACTCTCCACCCACAGCTGTGCCCATCTTTTTGCTCCACTGGTAGACGTCTTTTGAATTCTACTTGGTCTTGTTGCTCCGTGGTTGTTCTGAGAGCAGATACTAGCCGATATGCAGCACTGTCCATCATGATATATTAAATATAGTAATATGTCATGATCATAAGATACAAAATAAGAAAGTAACAAAAATATTAAGAGAATAATTACCTTGGGGAGTTGGCATGATAGCCTTCCATTGAATTCACAAAGCACAAATGGTTGACTTCAAGGCCCCAGCGATCAGACTCCAATGTGAGCTACACGACCAGAATAAAAATGATTATTGTTTTACACAAACTTGCCAAAGAAATAGTAAAAATAAGGTTAGAGTTGATACTTACTCGTCATGATAAGGCATAAAGATGACTCGCACCCCATCTAAATTCAAAGGGCTTAACCAGGTACAAACATCTTCTATAGTCTTTTGAGGAGAGCTAAGAATAGAAGAAAGGAGAGCATCGAGCATGTAGACACGATGCTGCACTGCACTAGGAAGCTGAGAAATAACTACACTGCACCAAGAAATAAACAAACATTAGCTCATAGAATTGATTTGCATTCTCCACTAGGAAACTGATATATAACTACATTGTAAACAAATAAACAAATGTTAGCTCATTGAAGTAGCAACAAATAAACAAATGTTACCTGAGAATGGCCAGGATAACATTGTCATTAACCTCTTTTAAAGGATTGGAGAGGATTGAAACCTCCTCTCTACCAAAGCTCAAATACTGAGGTTCTCGTTTCAAAACGATCCTAACTTTAAATAAGCTCTCCATTTTATCCAATGCATCTAAATTTGTAGAATGGGTCTCTGTCATAGCTTGTATTCTATGTTTGCAGTCATTCTGCTTTTCCATGGTGTCTTTAAAGCTCTTGTGCTCATAGGATTCTTCAATCAAATTTAGAGATGGTTGCATTGCTGAAGTAGAAGGGAGTGCCTCCATATTGACTTTTTGCCTGTAAACAAATATGAGAGATTAGATTCATTATCTTTAAATTTAAATATTATTTAAAAAATTGTATTTAGTTGAGAAATAGAGAGTTCATACCGCTAAGTATTGTCGTAGTGGCCTTTTTTCATAACCCTATGAGCCATAATTATCAAAGAAGGCATCATCATGTTTGTCTTCATCCACCAACCTCTCTCTGAACGGGTCATGTAAGTCCATCTTTTCATCATCATCAACTGGGACATTATGATCTTCAAGGTAATCATCCATGTCATCAGTGTCCTTGTGGTCTATCTCTTTTTCATAGCCTGTGGTTAGATCTACTTGAAGCTGAAAATAAGCCATGAAATGCTTGTTTTTAATAATATTTGTGGAGTTACCTTTTCTGAGGAGATCCTCAAATAAATATCCCATCCTGCACAAGGTGACCTCCCAACCTGCCGATAGCAAATTCTCCATCATGGTAAGCAAGAGACTCCCACTTTTTGCAGGACTTTATGTTCTTTTGTATGGAGTGATCAGGGTTGGGACTCCGCATACACAAAAAGAATGATTAAAGAGATTGAATCGCTGTGCCACATTCTCCCTTGCCTCTCTTTGCTGCATAAACACCACTATAGATCTTCAAATCTGATGAATATGCTTGCTCTAGAGTAACCTCCATGGCTTCTTTGTCTTTTTTATCAACAAAAATGACAATGATGCAAATTGCCACTTTGCTAATGGTGGTATATACTATTCTATCAATGAAGTTATGGATATCATCACTAGAAACTTCATTGATAAAGAATAGTTGTGGCTTATCCCATGCTGACTCATTCTTGATGAAGTCATCTTTTGAAACTCCCCTAAAGTTCATAAGCTTTCCAGACTCTGCCGTAACCTCTACATTGAATTGAAAGCTTTGGTGCATATCTGTCGGCATCCTTATCTTGTTGATTAATCTTTCCACATATGCAACCACCTGTTGTGGGATTTCTTTTCTCATGTAAGAGGTTACTATTTCTGACCCATCTTCATCCTTTTTAATCCACCTGTTTGCCCATAGCTTTGCCCATAGCTTTACCTTGGGTGTTGACAAAGAAGCTATATGCTTGACCACATTATAGTCAATGTTACAATGAGTAAGTGGAATTTGTTTCTCTGACAGCAAATACTTAATGGCACTATGCATTGCATCACGCCTCACCTGTACATTGATGCATTCTTCCATGCAGTGGTCTTTGTCTTTCTTTCCAAATAACATTCTTTCTTTAAAATTTTTTGTGCTACCATGGATGCATACTTGTCAGGTAAGTACTTCATAGGCCTCCACATCCTTGCCATCAACTCCTTCTTATCCATTACCTTTGACTTTCCAGAGATAAACAAAGGAGCTTCATAGGTCAACTATCCACGCTCACAAGCAATGCACATTTCAAGCATCTCATTGAACACTTCAACAGGACGAAATATGATAGAAGTGTACTCGGCATATCTGTCCCTCACCACCTTGAGGCTTGTCATATTTTCTTCTTGCTCTTCAGTTCCCCTAGGCACAACTGCACTCAAAGAAGTATAGAAGTTTGTGAGTGTGTCGGTGTCTACTTTTGTGACCTTATGCTTCAAATCAGGATTTGGAGAACCAAATGTTGTCCATATAACCCTTGCCTTCTATAAGACCTCTGATGTTGAGGATATCTTATGCTTTCCATGGACATAATGATTAAATCTCTCGTACTCAATCAAATACTTGATCTCATGCTTGAATATACAGATTATTATAGGATAATAATGGAATGAACAATTGAAAAATGATAGCATGGATAGTGAAAGAAGGAAACAGTGCTCAAGGTGGGAATAAAGCACGCCTAATTTGAAAGCAATAAAGTGTAAATTTAGTAAATTAGTAGAGTTATAAATAAGTATATATATAATTAGAGTAATAAAAACATATATGTACATACATACAAAAATGCAATACATCAATCTAGATTATAGGAAAAGTATGATAAGAGTAGATCTATAAGAGTTAAAATGTACATTTGGGGTTAAATCCCTCACTTTTTGAATATATATATATATATATATAACCATATTAAATAGCAGACCAAAGTAATTAAGAGAATTACGGACTAAGATATGTTTGATATATATACATAAATATAGTGTGGAAAAAACGTTGAACCTCTTCGTGGAATATTTTTAAGAGTGTCTTTAAAGAATCTACTGAAGGTTTCCTCGAAATGTGTAGGCCCTGTAAATGTTATTTGATCTAGAAAACTATTTTTGATTGGACAAAACATTATTGGGCGCAAGACCACATTGCTTGCCACAGGTTTCTTACCATCTCTCAAAGCCTCGTATATTTGTAGTGCATAGGATATATCAAGGCTTCGGCTATTAGTAAAGATAGCTGCAGCTTCCACATCTTTGGCATTCACAAACCACATCCTTTGACCCCAGATATATCCCACATCATCATCTGTTATTGCTTCATTAAGACGCAGATTAAGATTTTTGATTGATGTGAGTTCATCCTAATCATCTTCAGCCTCAGGTTCTGAGTCTTCTTCATCTTTCTCTTCTTTTAACCGTTTTTCATCCACATTATCTCTCTCTATAGTGGGACGATGCCTTTTTTTACTGCTTGGAACCGTGGCTCTTGCAGTACTAGCCTTTTGCATTTCACATCATGGTTTGCTAGCAAGAGCTTCTAGCATAACTACAGTGGATCAACCTTGATCTTCTTCAATTTTTTTTAATTCTGGTGCATCAAGGCTTGTGTTTCATCATCCTTAGTTACATCCACCATTTCTTGCTCTAGAAGTTTTGCTCATGTTCTACACATTTGTGACAGTGTGCGTGTTCTTCTTGTCCCTACATCAAAGTCTGAGCTTTTTGATCTCCTTCATGTGAAGATCCTTGAATATGAGGAGCATATTGTGCATCCTGAAAGTACTCAAACATTATCTTTGCATGCATCCTTTTTGCCACCACACTAGGAAATTGCTCCGAAGTATATGCAAGAGCCTCCAATGCACTTTGCAGCTCTGGAAACTTTAATGGTTGGGGAGGAGGCATCACAAAGGTCTTTGAGTCTCCTTGACACAACAAAATGAAGATTGCCAACTTCAGGATCTAAACTCTCTGTAAAAATATCCATAAAAGTCTCTTTTGGCTCTATCATTATGCCTACTACAAGGCTTGAAGTCGTATCTTTTTTGAAGAAAGTAGCATCCCATGGATCTTCAACATCATTGAACTCCCTTTTTGACATAAGTAAAAAGAGTCTCTTTTCCTTTTCATGAAGAAACCAAGCTCTTCTACCAATGTGATATCGAGTCCACCTACTAAAGCCATTGGGACTATATTCCTTTCCTTTCAAATTCAAAGTGACATCAAAGACCCATGCTCTGATCTCAGAGTCATTTAGGATAGCCCCCACATTAGTTGATTGCTCCATAATCCTACAAGAAAAGATAATGAAGAATTTAGATACATACAAGTAAAGTACAATATACAACGCTTGATACAATAAATGTGGGAAATAGCCCAAAAGGCTTTACAAGGCTTCATATGGCAATAAATGTGACCAATAGCGGAGAGGGCTTTGCAAAGTATTTTATAGCAATAAATGTGGGAAATAGCCTAGAAGGATTTACAAGGCTTAAATATTTGTAAAAATGTAAAAAAATTAGCCAATAAAGCTTTACAATGAAATAAAATGTCCTGTAGTAATAAAGCTTCAATCTTCGTGAAGACATGTAATCTGTCCATCGATTGATTTGCCCTCTAGTCATAAAGCTTCAATCTTTGTGATGACATGTAATCTGTCCATCCATTGATATCTGTGCACTGATACCCAACTGATGCAATCTACCCACTAAAAACTGTTCCACTGATATCCACTTATGTAGCCCACATGATATCCACTTATGCAGCCTACTAATACTCGTTAAGTAGTGAATGGTCGAGATGGTCGGGTTTATTGCAAGGCGCTTCATATGACAATAAATGTAAAAAATAGCATAGAAGGCTTTACAAGGTTTTTCATGACAATAAATGAGCTTAAATATTTATACAAATGCAATAAAAATAACTAATAATCATCAAGCTCCAATATGTCCCATGACATGTAATCTGTCCACTGATATATGTAATCTGTCCACTGATATCTGCTCATGCAATCTGCCCACTGATAAACTTCTTGGTAAATGGTAAAAGGTCTTATTTAATAGCATGTTATGAGTGTTAAACCGCATGTGAGCGAAGGGACTGACAACGATTAGAAACTAGTTAGAAAAATTTGAGCATGGCTTCGATTGGCAACTTGGAGAATTGTCTCTTCTCTAAGGCAATCTAATCTATGCTAAACTATGCTAAACCAACTGTCGAAGTGAAGAAAAGCAATAAATAATTTCTTTTTCTGTGTTCATTTTAATGTGCTGGGGTTTAAGAGGCTTAAATATGCAAAAGAAGGGGTTTTGATGTAGAGGCTAAACCTGCATGTAAGAGAAATGAAGAACAAGTATCTAAAGAAAAGTTAACATTTTTTAATTTAAAAGATGAATATATATAAAAATATTATCTCACCTTCAAAACAAACCATTCATTCACTCTTTTATAATTTTTTAAAAGTATAATATAAAACACATGTAAATATATAAAACTCTCTCTTTACTTTCTCTCTCTCTCTCTCTCTCTCTCGACTCCTAATTCTCTCTGTAGCCATAGTCAAGACACCTCATTCTCTCTCTTAATCTCTCTCTCTCTCTCTCTCTGACAACTCTTATGTGTTTCCATCTCTGTCATCATCCCACTCATTCTCTCTCTTAGTTTATCTCAAGTCTCTCTTTCTCTCCCTCCCATGGCAGCTAAGATTTATCATTCTCTCTCTTTACCTCTCTCTCTCTCCCTAGGATTTGTAATTATTTCTCTCTCTCTCTCCATCTCTCTCTCTCTCCTCTTCTCTCTCTCTCCCTCTCTCTCTCTCTCTCTTAGCCTCTCTACCTCCCTACCTCTATCCTCTTGGCCGCTAGGATTTGTCATTCTTTCCCTCTCTATGTCTTTCTCTCTCTCTCTCTCTGAATTCTCTCGTAATCTCCCAGCCTTCCTCCCTCCCTCCCTCCCTCCCTCTCTCCCTTTCTCTCTCCTCTGTCCCTCTTCTCACTCTTAATCTCTCTTTCTCTCCCTCCCCTCTTCTCTCTCATTTCTCATTCTCTCTCTCTCTCTCCGTCCCTCCCTCCCTCCCTTGGCAGCCACGACCGCGAGAAGTCTCTCTCTCTCTCTCTCTCTCTCTCTCTCTCTCTCTCTCTCTCTCTCTCTCTCTCTCTCTCTACCTCCCTCTCTTCGCGGCCACGGCCGCTAGAAGTTTCATTCTCTCTCCCTCTCTCTTTATCTCTCTCTCCCTCTCTCTCTCCCTAAGTCTCCCTCCTCTCTTCTCTCTCATCTCTCTCTCTCTCTCTCTCCTTCTCTCTCCCTCTCTCTCTTTCTCTCTCCCTAAGTCTCCCTCCTCTCTTCTCTCTCTCTCTCTCCCTCTCCCTCCCTACTCTCTCCCTCCCTCTAGCATAGAAGTTTCATTCCCTCTCTCTCCCCCTCTCTCTCTCTCTCTCTCTCTCTCTCTCCCTCTCTCTCTTTCTCTCTCCCTAAGTCTCCCTCCTCTCTTCTCTCTCTCTCTCTCTCTCTCCCTCTCCCTCCCTACTCTCTCCCTCCCTCTAGCAGCCACGGCCGCCAGGAGACTCTCTTCTCTCTCTCCCTCTCTCAGCTCTCTCTTTCTTTCCCTCCCTACTCTTCTCTCTCATTTAAGGAGCCCCTCTTCTCTCTCTTAATCTCTTGTTTCTCTCCCTCTCTCTCTTTCTCTCCCTCCCTACTCTTCTCTCTCATTTCTCATTCTCTCTCTCCCTTTGGCGGCCACGGCTGCGAAGAGCCCCTCTTCTCCCTCTTAATTTCTCTCTTTCCCTCTCTCCTCTTGCCACGTTTCATTCTCTTAAATTTCTCTCTCTCTCCCTCTCTCTCCCTCTCTCTCTTCCTCTCTCTCTCCCTCTCTCTCCCTCTCTCTCTTTCTCTCTCTCTCTCCCTCTCTCTCCCTACTCTCTCCCTCCCTCTAGCAGCCATGGCTGCCAAGAGACCCTCTTCTCTCTCTTAATCTCTCTCCCCCTCTCTCCTTTCTCTCTTTCTTTCCCTCCCTACTCTTCTCTCTCATTTAAGGAGCCCCTCTTCTCTCTCTGAATCTCTCTCTCTCTCCCTCTCTCCTCTCTCTCTTTCTCTCCCTCACTACTCCTCTCATTTCTCATTCTCTCTCTCATTTCTATTCTCTCTCTCCCTTTGGCGGCCACGGCCGCCAAGAGTCCCTCTTCTCTCTCTTAATTTCTCTCTTTTCCTCTCTCCTCTCTCTTTCTCTCCCTCCCTATTCTCTCTCATTTCTCAAATTTACAAACTCAAATATAAATAAGAAACTAATTAAAATAGAACTCAAAAACTCAAATAAGAAACTAATTTAAAAAGAATTGTAATGCCTTCTAAAAAACCCCCCTCCTCTAGCTGCCACGGTCGCCAAGAGTTTTCTCTCTCTCCCTCTGCCCCTCTCCTCTCTCTTTATCTCTCTCTCTCTCTCTTTCTCTCTTTCTCTCTCTCTCTCTCTCACTCTCTCTCGCTCTCTCTCTCTCTCTCTCTCTCTCTCTCTCTTTCTCTCTCTCTCTCTCTCTCCTACTTTCTCTCCCTCCTTTCTTTTCTCTCTTAATCTAGTGCTATCTCTCACACTCTCTCTCTCTCTCTCCTCTCTCTCTCTAGCTCTCTCTTTCTCTCTATCTCTCTTTTCAAATTTAGAACACAAATTTCAATAAGAAATTAATTCAAAAAATTCAAATAGAACTCAAAAACTTTAACAAGAAACTAATTGAAAAAGAATTCTAAGTAAAGAAAAAGAATTACAAGACGAATTTTAAGAAATAGAACTCAAAAACTTTAACAAGAAACGAATTGAAAAAGAATTATAAGTAAAGAAAAAGAATTACAAGACAAATGAAAAAGAATGCAAGTACCTAGAAAAAGTGAAAAAAGTAAGGCTCCGCTTATCCTTTCTCTTCCACTCTTGGTTGCTTCAATGAAATGAGGAGAGAATGAGAATGAATGAATGGAAAGAAGAGTATATATAAGAAAAACTATCCCACTCCTCCCACACATAAATTTGAATTTTTAAAAAAGAGAAGGAAATTTGAATTCATTATAAATTTGAATTCAAATTTGTGTTCAACATTCTTCTTGATACTTTCTTCTCGTACGTTCCTTTTGAATTCAAATTTGTGTTCAACATTCTTCTTGATACTTTCTTCTCGTAAGTCCCTTTCATTCTTCTTGTAAGTCAAATCTTATTTGTCTCTCTTGCTCATGATAGTAAGTCAAATCTTATTTGTCGCTCTTGCTCGTGATAGTAAGTCAAATCTTATTTGTTGCTCTTGCTCGTGATAGTTCTACTTTTAGTTGTAAGAATTCAAATTTGTGTTAAAGAGCTCGTGATAGTTCTACTCTTAGTTGTAAGAATTCAAATTTGTGTTCAACATTCTTCTTGATACTTTCTTTTCGTAAGTCCCTTTCATTCTTTTCCTAAGTCAAATCTTATTTGTCGCTCTTGTAAGAATTCGACCTCTCTACCTCTACTCCTCTTCTCTATGTAGTGGGCTCTCTCTCTCTCTAATGGAGCTCCCTCTCTAGTCGCATATCTCTCTCTCTCTCTAGTCCCATACCTTCTCAACCTCTCACTCTCTCTCTTACTTTCTCTCTCCCTCACTCTCTCTCTCGCTCCCATACCTTCCCCCCTCACTCTCTCTCTCACTTTCTCTCTCCCTCCCCTCACTCTCTCTCTCTCCCTCCCCTCCCTCCTCTCCCCTCTCTCTCCTTCTGCTCCCTCCTCTCCCCTCCCTCTCTCTCTCTCTCCCTCCCCTTCCTCCTCTCCCCTCTCTCTCCTTCTGCTCCCTCCTCTCCCCTCCCTCCTCTCCCTTTCTCTCTCCCTCCCCTCCCCTCTCTCTCTCCCTCGCCTCCCCTCCCTCCCGTCCTGGCAGTCGCGGCCGCCAGGACCCCCCCCTCCATCCCCTCCCTCCCTATATCCCCCCCCACCATCCCCTCCCTCCCTCGACCCCCCCGCCCCTCCGTCCCCTCCCTCCTCTCCTGGCAACCGTGGCCGCCAGGACCTGCCTCCCTCTATCCCCTCCCTCCCTCGACCCCCCCTTCCCTCCCCTCCCTCCCGTCCTGGTAGCCACGGCTGCCAGGACCCTCCCCCCCTTCCATCCCCTCCCTCCCTCGACCCCACCCCCCGCCCGCTCCTCTCGACCCTGCCCCCCCTCCCCCCCCTCCATCCCCTCCCTCCCTCGACCCCCCGTGCTCCTCCCTCCCCTCCCTCCCGTCCTGGCGGCTGTGGCCACCAGGACCCCCTCCTCCATCCCCTCCCTCCCTCGACCCCCCCCTGCACTCCTCCCTCCCCTCCCTCCCGTCCTGGTGGCCGCGGCCACCAAGACCCCCCCTCCATCCCCTCCCTCCCTCGACCTCCCCTACCCCTCCCTCCCCTCCCTCCCATCTTGGTGACCACGGCCTCCAAAACCCCCCCTCCATCCCCTCCCTCCCTCGACCCCCCTTGCCCCTCCCTCCCTCTCTCCCGCCTCCCTCCCCTCCCTCCCGTCCTAGTGGCCGCGGCTGCTAGGACCCCCCCCTCCATCCCCTCCCTCCCTCGACCCCCCCTTGCCTCTCCCTCCCTTTCCTCTCATCTTGGCGGCCGTGGCCACCAGGATCCTGCCCCCCCTCCATCCCCTCCCTCCCTCGACCCCCCCGCCTTCCCCTCCCCTCCTTGGCATCTTGGCGGCCATGGCCATTAGGACCCCCCCGCCCCCCTCTATCCCCTTCCTCCCTCGACCCCCCTTGCCGCCCCTCCCTGGCGTCCTAGTGGCCGCGGCCTCCAGGACCCCCCTCCCTCCATCCCCTCCCTCCCTCGACCCCCCTCCCCCCCCTCCATCCCCTCCCTCCCTCGACCCCCCTGCCCCTCCCTCCCCTCCCTGGTGTCCTAGTGGTCATGGCCGCCAGGACCCCCCCTTCATCCCCTCCCCCCCTTGACCCCCCCCGCCCCTCCCTCCCCTCCCTTGCGTCCTGGCGGCCGCGGCCGCCAGGATCCCCCCCCTCCATCCCCTCCCTCCCGTCCTGGCAGCCGCGGTCACCAGGACCCCCCCCTCCATCCCCTCCCTCCCTCGACCCCCCCGCCCCTCCCTCCCCTCCATGGCGTCCTAGTGGTCGCGACCGCCAGAACCCCCCTCCCCCCCCTCCATCCCCTCCCTGGCATCCTGGCGGCCGTGGCCGCTAAGACCCCCCCTCCATCCCCTCCCTCCCTCGACCCCCCCCACCCCTCCCTCCCCTCCCTAGCGTCCTGGCGGCCGCAGCCGCCAGGACCCCCCCTCCATCCCCTCCCTCCCTCGACTCCCCCCCTCGCCCCTCCATCCCCTCCCTCCCTCGATGCCCCCCCCTCCCCTCCCTCTCATCCTGGCGGCCGCGGCCACCAGGACCCCCCCTCCATCCCCTCCCTCCCTCGACCCCCCCCGCCCCTCCCTCCCCTCCCTGGCATCCTGGCGGCCGCGGCCGCCAGGACCCCCCTCCCCCCCCTCCATCCCCTCCCTCCCCTCCTTGGCATCCTGCACGGTCGCCCCCTCCCCCCCCTCCATCCCCTCCCTCCCCGCCCCCCCGCCCCTCCCTCCCCTCCCTCTCGTCCTGGTGGCCGCGGCCGCCAGGAACCCCCCCCCTCCATCCCCTCCCTCCCTCGACCCCCCCTGCCCCTCCATCCCCTCCCTCCCTCGACCCCCCCCCCTCCTCCCTCCCTCCTTGGCTCCTCCCTCTCATCCCCCTCCACTTCCCTCTTCCTCCTGGAGGCCGCGGCCTCTAAGGCTTCTCTCCTTCTCTCTAAACTTTCTCTCTCTAGTTCCTCTCTCTCTTTCTTTCTTTCTCTCTCTTCAAATTTTGAAAAAAAATCTAGATAAAGAATTAATCAAAAAAATTTACAAGTACGTGGAAAAAGTTTGTAAGTTTGCTCTTTCTTGCCTTCTTGCTCTTCCTTCCTTGCTTTCTTGCTCATCCTTGCTTTCTTGCTTTCTTGCTTCAATGAATGAAATGAGGGGAGAATGAATGAAGAAGGAAGACTATATATAAGAAAAATTAGGTTTTCCTCCTCCTCTCCTATTGGCTTTCCATTCCTCCCCTCTCTCCTATTGGCTTTTCATTTCTCCCCTCTCCCATTGGCTCCCATTACTCCCCCTCTCCCATTGGACCCCCATCCCTGATCCCAATCTTCCATTGGCCCTCCCCCCATCCATTTCTTCTTCCTCCCCCATTGCCACCACTCCCATCCCACATTTCCACCACATCCCATACTCCTCCCGTTTCCCAAAATCCCATATTTCCCCATCTCACCCTTCTCTTTTTCATCTCTTATTAACTCCCCTCACTCATTTCACTCCCTTATTATCCTACTCCCCTATTACCTCCCCCTCTCCCATTCCATTCTTCCCTCCCCACTCTCACTTCCACTTCCCATTACTCACTTGCCATTTGAAAACTATTAATATATTATTATACTATTTTTTATACTTATTATCATACACCCCTATTACTTCCCTCTCCCATTCCACTCCTCCCTCCTCACTCCCACTTCCACTTCCCATTACTCACTTGCTATACACATTTGCAAACTATTAATATATTATTATATGATTTTGTATACTTACATGTGGGCAAAATCACAGGTGTCAAAGCGATCCTATTGTGGTCATACAACAACTGTGCTTTTATTCAAGGGCGTATTTACAAGGGCATATTTATCCTCATCAACAAGCTTATTTTAGCTTTTATTTTGACACAATACTCAAGGTATGATTTGTGCACTCGGTGTTTACTTTGTTGTATCAAAATTGTTTGCCCCACACACACACATATACACATACCCAAAATTTTCTAATATTATCGCATCTACATTTCTCCGATGGGCACAAAACTTTGTACATGCGTCAACCTAGGTCGTATTCACTTGCATACAAAGTGGTGCACCCATCCCATAAGTACTTGTTCGAATAACACACCTCCAAACATATTTTATGACGATTGTGCATAACACTAGGAACAAAATGGTGTATAATGTGCAATCGACTATGCAAAGCATATCCAATGGACACAAGACTTTGCACATTCCTCAACCTAGGCAGTATTGACTTGTGTGCAAAGTGGCATCCCCATCCGATAAGTACTTGTTTCAAAAAAACACCTAGGATCGTGTTTTTTGACAGTTGTACATGACACCAAGGCAAAAATAGTATTTAATACTCAATCTACCATGTAAAGCATATCCGATGGGCACAATACTTTGCACGTGCCTCAAAAGACAGATGTGCATAACACTAGGGGGAAAATGGTGTATAATGTGTTATCCCCCATGCAAAGCATAACCGATACACACAATACTGTGCACGCACATCAACCTAGTTGAAATTGACTTTCTTGCAAAGTGGCTCCCCCATCTGACAAGTACTTTTTAGAATATCATACCTACAGCCATGTTTTTTATTGGTTGTTATCCATGACACTAAGGCAAAAACGCTGTTTTATGCTTAATCGACAATGCAATGCATATCCGATCGTCACAATACTTTGCACACATCTCAACCTAGATATATTGACTTACATGCAAAGTGGCATGCCCATCCCATAAGTACTTAGTCGAATAACACATCTAGGACCGCATTTTTTGACGGTTGTGCATGACACTAAGGCCAAAACAGTGTTTAATGCTTGTTCGACAATGCAAAGCATATTCGACGGGCACAATTTGCATGAGTCTCAAAAATTGTGTTATTGCATTGCATGCAAAGTGGTATACCCATCTGATAAGCAGTTGGTTGGATAACACACCTAAAAGCGTGTTTTTTTATGGTTGTGCATGACATTGAGGCACAAACAGAGTTTAATATGTGATATACCATGCAAAGTACATCCGATGGGCACAATACTTTGCACCCACCTCAACCTAGGTGTTATTGAGTTGCATCAAAAGTGGTGTGTCGGTTAGATAAGTACTTGATCCGATAACACACCTAGGACCGTGTTTTTACACAAATGTGCATGACACTAAGGCAAAAACGGTGTTTTATGCTTGATCGACAATGCAAATCATATACGATGGGCACAATACTTTGCACACACCTTCAACTAGGTGTAATTGACTTACATGCAAAGTGGCATGCCTATCCCATAAGTGCTTGATCAGATAACATACCTAGCAGCGTGTTTTTTTACGGATGTGCATGACACGAGCAAAAATAGTATTTAATGCTTGATCAACCATGCAAAGGATATCCGATGGGCACAACACTTTTCCTACACTACAACCTAGGTGATATTGAAATGTTCTCAAAAAGGCACACCCATCCGATAAGTACTTGGTCAGATAACACACCTAAGGGCGTGTTTTTTTGTAGATCTGCATATCACTAGGGAAAAACGGTGTATAATGTGTGATCGACCATGCAAAGCATATCTGATGGTGACAATACTTTGCATGCTCCTCGACCTCGTTCAAACAAACTTACGTGCAAAGTGGATCCCCAATCCGATAAGTACTTGTTTGATTAACACACCTAGGACTGTGTTTTTTCATGGTTGTGCATGACACTAAGGCAAAAATGGTGTTTTATGCTTGATTGACAATGCAAAACATATCTGATGGGCACAATACTTTGCACACACCTTCAACTAGGTGGAATTGACTTACATGCAAAGTGGCATATCCATCCCATAAGTGCTTGATTGGATAACATACCTAACAGCGTGTTTTTTTACGGATGTGCATGACACTAGAGCAAAAATAGTATTTAATGCTCGATCAACCATGCAAAGGATATCCGATGGGCACAACACTTTCCTACACTGCAACCTTGGTATTGAAATTTTCTCAAAAAGGCACACCCACCCGATAAGTACTTGGTCAAATAACACACCTAAGGGCGTGTTTTTTTGCAGATTTGCATATCACTAGGGAAAAAACGATGTATAATGTGTGATCGACCATGCAAAGCATATCCGATGGTGATAATACTTTGCATGCACCTCAACATAGTTGAAACGGACTTGCATGCAAAGTGGATCCCCCATATGATAAGTACTTGTTTGAATAACACACCTAGGGCCCTGTTTTTATATGGTTGTGCATGACACTAAGGCAAAAACGGTGTTTTATGCTTGATCGACAATGCAAAGCATATCCGATGGGCACAATACTTTGCACACACCTTCAACTAGGTGGAATTGACTTACATGCAAGGTGGCATTCCCATCGCATAAGTACTTGATTGGATAACACACCTAGCAGCGTGTTTTTTTACGAATGTGCATGACACTAAGGCAAAAATGGTATTTAATGCTCGATCGACCACGCAAAGCATATCCGATAGGCACAATACTTTTCCTATGGCTTAACCTAGGTGGTATTGAAATGTTCTCAAAGAGGCACACCCATCCGATAAATACTTGGTCAGATAACATACCTAAGGGCGTGTTTTTTTGCGGATGTGCATATCACTACGGGAAAAATGTTGTATAATGCATAATCGACCATGCAGAGCATATCCGATGGTGACAATACTTTGCACGCATCTCAACCTAGTTGAAATCGACTTGCGTGCAAACTGGAGCCCCCATCCGATAAGTACTTGTTTGATTAACACACCTAGGACCGTGTTTTTTCATGGTTGTGCATGACATTAAGGTAAAAACGGTGTTTTATGCTTGATCGACAATGCAAAGCATATCTGATGGGCACAATACTTTGCACACACCTTCAACTAGGTGGAATTGACTTACATGCAAAGTGGCATGCCCATCCCATAAGTGCTTGATCGGATAACATACCTAGTAGCGTGTTTTTTTACGGATGTGCATGACACTAGAGCAAAAATAGTATTTAATGCTCTATCAACCATGCAAAGGATATCGGATGGGCACAACACTTTTCCTACACTGCAACCTAGGTGGTATTGAAATTTTCTCAAAA
The DNA here is from genome assembly GCF_047967505.1 of Dipteris shenzhenensis. NCBI lineage: Eukaryota > Viridiplantae > Streptophyta > Polypodiopsida > Gleicheniales > Dipteridaceae > Dipteris > Dipteris shenzhenensis. The sequence goes on along the minus strand of NC_141618.1, from coordinate 33,035,557 downwards.
AGGCACACCCATCCGATAAGTACTTGGTTAGATAACACACCTAAGGGCATGTTTTTTTGCGAATTTGCATATCACTAGGGAAAAAACGGTGTATAATGTGTGATCGACCATGCAAAGCATATCCGATGGTGATAATACTTTGCACGCACCTCAATTTAGTTGAAACTGAATTGCGTGCAAAGTGGAGCCCCCATCTGATAAGTACTTGTTTGAATAACACACCTAGGGCCGTGTTTTTATATGGTTGTGCATGACACTAAGGCAAAAACGGAGTTTTATGCTTGATCGATAATGCAAAGCATATCCGATGGGCACAATACTTTGCACACACCTTCAACTAGGTGGAATTGACTTACATGCAAAGTGGAATTCCCATCGCATAAGTACTTGATCGGATAACACACCTAACAGCGTGTTTTTTTACGGATGTGCATGACACTAAGGCAAAAATGGTATTTAATGCTCGATCGACCATGCAAAGCATATCCGATAGGCACAATACTTTTCCTATGCCTTAACCTAGGTGGTATTGAAATGTTCTCAAAGAGGCACACCCATCTGATAAGTACCTGGTCAGATAACATACCTAAGGGCATGTTTTTTTGCAGATGTGCATATCACTACGGGAAAAACGTTGTATAATGCGTGATCGACCATGCAAAGCATATCCGATGGTGACAATACTTTGCACGCATCTCAACCTAGTTGAAATGGACTTGCGTGCAAGCTGGAGCCCCCATCCGATAAGTACTTGTTTGATTAACACACCTAGGACCGTGTTTTTTCATGGTTGTGCATGACACTAAGGCAAAAACGGTGTTTTATGATTGATTGACAATGCAACGCATATCCAATGGGCACAATACTTTGCACACACCTTCAACTAGGTGGAATTGACTTACATGCAAAGTGGCATGCCCATCCCATAAGTGCTTGATCGGATAACATACCTAGCAGCGTGTTTTTTTACGGATGTGCATGACACTAGAGCAAAAATAGTATTTAATGCTCTATCAACCATGCAAAGGATATCGGATGGGCACAACACTTTTCCTACACTGCAACCTAGGTGGTATTGAAATTTTCTCAAAAAGGCACACCCATCCGAGTACTTGGTTAGATAACACACGTAAGGGCATGTTTTTTTGCGAATTTGCATATCACTAGGGAAAAAACGGTGTATAATGTGTGATCGACCATGCAAAGCATATCCGATGGTGATAATACTTTGCACACACCTCAATTTAGTTGAAACTGAATTGCGTGCAAAGTGGAGCCCCCATCTGATAAGTACTTGTTTGAATAACACACCTAGGGCCGTCTTTTTATATGGTTGTGCATGACACTAAGGCAAAAAAGGAGTTTTATGCTTGATCGACAATGCAAAGCATATCCGATGGGCACAATACTTTGCACACACCTTCAACTAGGTGGAATTGACTTACATGCAAAGTGGCATTCCCATCGCATAAGTACTTGATCGGATAACACACCTAACAGCGTATTTTTTTACGCATGTGCATGACACTAGGGCAAAAATGGTATTTAATGCTCGATCGACCATGCAAAGCATATCCGATAGGCACAATACTTTTCCTATGCCTTAACCTAGGTGGTATTGAAATGTTCTCAAAGAGGCACACCCATCTGATAAGTACCTGGTCAGATAACATACCTAAGGGCATGTTTTTTTGCGGATGTGCATATCACTACGGGAAAAACGTTGTATAATGCGTAATCGACCATGCAAAGCATATCCGATGGTGACAATACTTTTCACGCATCTCAACCTAGTTGAAATGGACTTGCGTGCAAACTGGAGCCCCCATCCGATAAGTACTTGTTTGATTAACACACCTAGGACCGTGTTTTTTCATGGTTGTGCATGACACTAAGGCAAAAACAGTGTTTTATGATTGATCGACAATGCAAAGCATATCCAATAGGCACAATACTTTGCACACACCGTCAACTAGGTGGAATTGACTTACATGCAAAGTGGTACTCCCATCCCCTAAGTGCTTGATCGGATAACATACCTAGCAGCGTGTTTTTTTACGGATGTGGATGACACTAGAGCAAAAATAGTATTTAATGCTCGATCAACCATGCAAAGGATATCCGATGGGCACAACACTTTTCCCTAGGTGGTATTGAAATGTTCTCAAAGAGGCACACCCATCTGATAAGTACTTGGTCAAATAACACACCTAAGGGCGTGTTTTTTTGCGGATGTGCATATCACCAGAGGAAAAACGGTGTGTATAATGCGTGATTGACCATGCAAAGCATATCCGATGGTGACAATACTTTACACGCACCTCAATTTAGTTGAAGGGGACTTGTGTGCAAATTGGAGCCCCCATCCGATAAGTACTTGTTTGAATAACACACCTAGGGCCGTGTTTTTATATGGTTGTGCATGACACTAAGGCAAAAACGGTGTTTTATGCTTGATCTACAATGCAAAGCATATCTGATGGGTGCAATACTTTGCACACACCTTCAACTAGGTGGAATTGACTTACATGAAAAGTGGCATTCCCATCGCATAAGTACTTGATTGGATAACACACCTAGCAGCGTATTTTTTTACGAATGTGCATGACACAGGCAAAAATGGTATTTAATGCTCGATTGACCATGAAAGCATATCCGATGGGCACAATACTTTTCATACGCCTTAACCTAGGTGGTATTGAAATGTTCTCAAAGAGGCATGCCCATCCGATAAGTACTTGGTCAGATAACATACCTAAGGGCGTGATTTTTTACGGATGTGCATATCACTACGGGAAAAACGTTGTATAATGCGTAATCGACCATGCAGAGCATATCTGATGGTGAAAATACTTTGAATGCATCTCAACCTAGTTGAAACGGACTTGCGTGCAAACTGGAGCCCCCATCCGATAAGTACTTGTTTGATTAACACACCCAGGACCGTGTTTTTTCATGGTTGTGCATGACACTAAGGTAAAAATGGTGTTTTATGCTTGATCGACAATGCAAAGCATATCCGATGGGTGCAATACTTTGCACAAACCTTAAACTAGGTGGAATTGACTTACATGCAAAGTGGCACTCCCATCCCATAAGTGCTTGATCGGATAACATACCTAATAGCGTGTTTTTTTACGGATGTGCATGACACTAGAGCAAAAATAGTATTTAATGCTCGATCGACCATGCAAAGGATATCCGCTCGGCACAAAACTTTTCCTATGCCTCAACCTAGGTGGTATTGAAATGTTCTCAAAGAGGCACACCCATCCGATAAGTACTTGGTCGGATAACACACCTAAGGGCGTGTTTTTTTGCAGATGTGCATATCACTAGGGGAAAAACAGTGTATAATGTGTGATCGGCCATGCAAAGCATATCCGATGGTGACAATACTTTGCACGCACCTCAATGTAGTTGAAATGGACTTTTGTGCAAAGTGGAGCCCCCATCCGATAAGTACTTGTTTGAATAACACACCTAGGACCGTGTTTTTATATGGTTGTGCATGACACTAAGGCAAAAGCGGTGTTTTATGCTTGATTGACAACGCAAAGCATATCCAATGGGCACAATACTTTTCACACACCTTCAATTAGGTGGAATTGACTAACATGCAAAGTGGCATTCCCATCACATAAGTACTTGATCGGATAACACACCTAGTAGCGTGTTTGTTTACGGATGTGCATGACACTAAGGCAAAAATGGTATTTAATGCTCGATCGACCATGCAAAGCATATCCGATGGTGACAATACTTTGCATGCATCTCAACTAGTTGAAACAGACTTCATGCAAAGTGGAGCCCCCATCCGATAAGTACTTGTTTGAATAACACACCTAGGACCGTGTTCTTTTATGATTGTGCATGACACTAAGGCAAAAATGGCGTTTTATGCTTGATCAACAATGCAAAGCATATCCGATGGGCACAATACTTTGCACACACCTTCAACTAGGTGGAATCGACTTACACGCAAAGTGGCATTCCCATCGCATAAGTACTTGATCGGATAACACACCTAGTAGTGTGTTTTTTTACAGATGTGCATGACACTAAAGCAAAAATGGTATTTAATGCTTGATTGACCATGCAAAGCACCTTCAACTATGTGGAATTGACTTACATGCAAAGTGGTGCACCCATCCCATAAGTACTTAATCGGATAACATACCTAGGATCGTGTTTTTTTACGGATGTGCATGACACTAGAGCAAAAATAGTATTAATGCTCAATCGACCATGCAAACGATAACTTGGCATGTCCATCTAATGAGTACTTGATCGGATAACTTCTCCCACCAATAAATTAATTACTAATTAAAAATTATAATAAATGAGTAGATTATTAAAAAGAGACTAATATTTATGTAATTGTTGCTACTATAGCTTGCTTGCGAAGGAATCTCACAAAGGAGATGGCTATAGATTTTGTTCCAGGGATGGATGTGATTTTATGTAGCAAAAGAGAAGTAGTTGCATTTGCTACAATCCATGATAGTGATCCCAATTCAGTTTGCCGCTTTCAAGGACTTGGCAAAGATAAGGTGGCAGTTACTGTATCAAAGATTCTTAGTGCTAAAGTATAAATGTGGAGATATGGAAAAACTTGGAGATGTTATGCCCTACAATACATCCAACAAATCATTTATAGCATGGGACAAAGATGAGACTTATGCAACAGACATTATCAAGAATACAAAGTGCACCACCTTGGATTTTACTATAGGGGACATTCTACAAATGAGATCATTTGCAAATAAGACTGTAGCAAAAGGTGAAGTATTGGGATTTGAACAAGTGAAGCAATGGTCATTTGCATAGATGAGGATTCTAAAAGTCACCGATGATGGTATGGTTGATAACATAACATCCTTATTTGATCCCTACTATGAGGTAGGCAAGAATATGAGATGGAGCATGCAATTTTTAAACATGAGAAAGAGGCACGTGGTTTTAAATGATAAAGACAAGGTATACTACAATATCAAAGGACCTAAAAAGCGTGCCCATGTGCCAGGCTCTATCACTTCAAATGTGGATGATTTCAATGTACTCAATTATAGAAGTGACATCTTATCTGGAATGGATGAGTTCATTGGTTCCGAGAAACAAAATGATTTTAGAAGCGAAGCCTTTTTTGGGGTGGATGAATTCTTGCACAGTGAGAAGGGCAGAGGTTTCAATAGCGATGTCTTATCAGGTGTGGATGAGTTCATGCATATTAACAAACCTGGTGTCAATCAAGCTTGTGGATTTGTGAAAGCCATGCAAGATGTGCCAATGAGTGATGTTCTCTCAGGAGTGGAAGAGTTTCAGGGTTCTCAATACTCTCGTAGAATATTGAATTCATTGAATGGTCTTAAGAGTATGCTAAAAACGACGATGAGATCAATAGAGGATTATTCAATATTTAACTTTGATTGTGATATGGCCAAGGATGCAACGACCAATCATGGATGCTTGGTTACAAACAAATGTGAGGAGAAGTGTTGAGAGTTCACGCTCAACATCATGTGATCATATGTGCATAGCACTAACCTTATAGAGTGCTATAAAGGAAAGGGTTAGATCCCCTAACCATAACCCAAAAAGGGTTTGTATATATTCCATTTTTTCAACTAAATCTAGTGTACAATTAGTCATTTGTGGTGTGCTCTTTAGCTATGCCCTCTCTCCTCATCTCCACTCTTCTCCTCTCCCCTCTTCATATTTTGTCATGGTATCAGAGCTTCCTTGTCTTCCGCTGAGACATTGAGATTCTTGAGAGTGCGAGAGAGATTGTGAGATTGAGAGTTCTCTTGAGTGATTGTGAGATTCTTCCATTCACTTCCGTTGAGAGAAAATTTCTGTTCATTTTGGAAGAAATTCCGTTCACTTCCGTTCATTGAGTGTCCATTCCTTTGAAAGATTTCATTTCTTGAGAAAGAGAGTATTTCTTGTTTATGAGAGAAAGAGAGATCTAGATCTTAGTCTTTGAGAGAGAGTTTTTGAGAGATCTGTGAGAAAGAGAAAGAAGCTAAGCCTCTCGAACAACAACTCCTTCAACAACAAGCTTCTTCATATGGGCCAAGCTGCCACCAAACAAAGCTCAACGCTGGGCTGGATCACCAGCCTCTCCTAAAGGCTCTTGCATAAGCCTTCCACAGCGACTTGGCGATCTACAGTGGCTGCCCGAAAGCGCCAGTCATCTCCAAGGCTTCATAGCCCGGCTCACAGCACACCATCGACTCAAGCCTCCTTGTGCGCCAAGTTCTCCATCCGGTGGCCCTTTACGTGCTTTGACCAAACTAAATCCTCACAGCTATCCCTTAGCGAGCTAGAACTAAGGCTCTAAGGCTCCTATCAATAGAACGTCCAAACAAACTCTGTAGGGCTCCAAACGACCTCGGCTCCATCAACTCGCACGCCTGGCTTCCTCCATCAAAGAGCGGTCTCCAACGCCACAGCCTATAGCAGCACTGCACTTCAACCTCCAGGTGGTAAGCGATGCATAGCCAGCAGCGGCCAACTCACAACAAACAAGCCAAAGCATCGGGTCCTGCAACTCCCTGCACATGCTCCAACGACTTCTGTAGCCACCTACAACAAGCGTACAACGGCCGACCACTTGCTGCAAATGAGGCAAGCAACAACAACGACAGGCTCCCACAAGACAACGTGAAGACAAGCGAATAGCAACGACCTACAAGACCACCAAGCTGGCCGACGGCTTCAGCCTTAGCAAAACGACCCGCTTCAACGAGCTCCAAAGATTCTGGCTACCAATCGCCTCTTCAACGAGCCCCGACGATTCTGGCTACCGCTCTCAGAGTCACAAAACTCGCCAGCGAGTGCCTCCAATGAATGGCCTTCTCAACAAACCATCGTAGAAGACGACGGAATCCCGAGATTCCGTCGGCATCTCCGAGATTCTGACAACACTTCCGATCGCCCTCCTAGCGCCATGTGGCAGCAAGGGAGGATATCTTATCCTCAACCTCACCACATTGAGGTGTGGTCAGCCAAGTGACACGTGGCCCATCTGCCACATCATCACTGACTACCATGTCATCATCGAGTGCCACATCATCATCGACTGCCACATCATCACCGATTGCCATGTCATCACTGATTGCCACATCACCTGCCATGTCATCAGCCATGTCACCTATGCCACATCATCAAGGACACATCATCAGTGCCATGTCAACATTGCCACGTCACCTTGCTGACATCATCTGTGCCACCTCAGCACTGCCACCTCAGCAGTCCAATCAGCACTGACCCTCTGCAGGCACAATCCCTTGCCAGGCACACTGTGCACACACTACATGTGCACACTCCTGCCACCTCAGCATAGAGCTTCAGTGGCACACATCTTGCTAAGCACAGTGCCACATCATCACTGCATGTGACTCACAGTGACACATCATCATTGAGCACCATTTGCACTCCTTTTGCCCCTCCACCTAGATCAAGTCGTATCTCTTGATCTAGGAAGAATTTGAGGGTACTCCAAAAAGGAAAGTCGCTCGTTTTTTCGTGCTCTACGCGCTCGTTGCATCACATGCACATTTTGGCACAAGTTACACTCACATTTGAGCCTTGCCGACAAAACCACTTCCTTCACGCACATTTGCCTCTCCATCGACGCATCTGACCCAGCACTTAAAAAGAACAAAAGAAAAGGAATTATTTGCTGTTCTTTCATCGATCGACAGTTGGTTTAGATCTAGATCAGAGTAGACTAGATCGCCATAGAGGGGACGCTTTGAATTTCCCCAAGTTGCCAATCTAAGCCATGCCCGAAATTCCCAACTAGTACCAGTCCATACACTCACATCCGATTTCACATCATTACATTACCTGAAACCTTACATTCATCAGTTCAGTGAGCAGACTTCAGAGTTCAGAGGCATTGCAGATTGATTCAGTGGGCAGATAGCATTTGATTTCACACACACGTGCCACCATTGTAAAGCCTATTCGGCTATCTCACGGCATTGTGCACATCATTTTCAGCCTTGTAAAGCCTCTTGGCTATTCCCGGCATCATTGCCACAAGCCTTGTAACACAGATCAGATCTTATATACTGCAGTTCTATCTTCACCGATGGTACAGAGATTTCACTTGGCATCTTCAGTGTATTTGCAGTTGATTCATGCAGAGTTTTTCAGGACACTTTTTGAGTACATTGTTTGCACCATGTCGACTAGCAACCTCAATCTGGAGGCATCTGCTAAGTTAGACAACTCCAATTACGGTACATGGAAATACTGAATGGAGACCATTCTTGTGCTTCAGGACAAATGGGAGTATGTCGATGGATCTATACCTAGACCATTGGCCCATCCAGCCACCAGTAGCTCTACTCCATTTGTTGTCATAGCACCAGCAACGGGATCTACATCTACACAAATAGTTTCTGCACCAGTAGCAGATCCTACCATTGCCCGAGCTCAAGCAGAATGGGATAAGAAAGACAAGTATGCCTATTACCTGATCAAGCAGAATGTGCAAGATGTCATGCTAGGACAGCTCAACACAGTCAAGACATCAAAAGAAGCATGGGATATGTTCTTAGCTCTCTACGAGTCCAAGAACACATCCAGGATTCTCACCCTGAGAAACCAGATCAACCAGAGTTTCCGCAATAGCAGTGAAAGCAATCATGCTTATGTACTCCGCATCAAAGACTACAACAATCAACTTGCAGCAGTAGGAGAGACTATGAATACCGCAGAAATGGTTCAAGTAATCTTGAATGGACTAAGAGAAGGATATGAGAATCTAGTCCAAAGTATTGCCATCCAACGGTAAATTCCAACACTGGAAGAACTTCAGTCAGTTCTACTTGGTGAAGAACTCAGGACTCAGGCCATTCAAGCACGTAAAGGTCATTCTAATGATTAGGCATTCACAACTTCAGATAGAAGCAGAGGCAAAGGCAGAAACAGAGGTAGATCATATCAGAAAAGTGGTCATCATCAATAAAATCAAAGTCAAAATGAGCATCAGCATCAGCATCATCCTCAGCAACATCAGAATCAGCAAAGAGGAAATCATTCCAACCGAGGAAGATTTCAAGGACGAGGGAATGCGGATATGTGTCAAACATTCAGTGCAACTACTGTCACAAGTTTGGACACTATGAAAGAGATTGCCGCAAGAAGTGGTACGACCAAGGCAGTCAATCCAACAGTAATCGAGGGAATTCCCGAGGAAGAGGAAATCATCATGGTGGACATTCTAGTCACAGTCATTTTGCAAATGAACATGGAAATATGTTTCTTGCAAGTGAAGAATTGCATCAGACTGATACAATGCGCCTAGACACACTGATTTCAATCCCAAAGAGGATTTCAGCTATCAAGTCGACCAAGTGGAATAGGATCCTTGGTACATCGACAACGGTGCATCATCTCATATGACAAATCATCAGGAATGGTTCACAGAAATGAAGCCATTAGAAGGACAGAAAAATGTCATCTACATAGCAGACAATACACCGAATCCAGTTCAAGGGATAGGTATTATCCCTATGAACAATTTCACTGGTACAAAAGGATTAGTCAAAGATGTGCTCTATGTTCCAAAGCTCAGCAAGAACCTTTTGTCAGTAGGTCAAATGACGGAACACAACTACAAAGTCATCTTCGACAGCAATGAATGCACTATCAGAGACAAATCCAAAAGAGGTCAGCTAGTAGCAAAAGGTGTCAAGGAAGGACGCTTATACAGGATGCTAGCTACAGTACCAGATAAGCATGCCATGTCAGCCCAAATGCAACAGATGCCACTATCTGCAAAATGGCACAAGAGATATGGTCATGTCAACTTCAACTACTTGTTAGATCTAAGGAATCAGAATATGGCAATTGGGATTCCAAAGCTACAGTTTCTTGGAAAAGTTTGTGAAGCATGCTGCTTCGGCAAACAAAAGCGAACCAACTTTGTCAGAAGTACCTCTCGTGCACGAGGTATTCTTGATTTGATTCATACAGATGTATGGGGTTATGCCCAGACCCGCAACATCAATGGTTCACTTTATTACTTGACCTTCATAGATGACTATAGCAGATATTGTTGGGTCTACTTTCTGAAAGAGAAATCTGAAGTGTTTGCCAGATTTCAAGAATTCAAAGCCATGGTAGAAAATGAAACAGGCAGAAAGATCAAGGTCATGAGATCAAACAGAGGAGGTGAATACATGTCTTCAGCATTCATGAACTTTTGCAAAAATCATGGCATTCGAAGATAATTCACATGTGCAGATACTCCTTAGCAAAATGCAAGAGCTGAAAGGAAGAATGCGACTTTAGCAGATAGTGCTAGAGCAATGCTTAGTGAAAAGCATCATCCGAATCAGTATTGGGCAGAAGCAATAGCTATAGCTAACTACTTGCTTAATCGGCTTCCTACCGAACCGATACAAGGTATGACTCCTTATGAAGCATTCATTGGACACAAGCCACGCATTGGGCATCTCCGCATATTTGGTTGCATAGCATATGCCCACATACATGATGACCATCGTAGGAAATTGGATGCGAAGTCATGCAAATGCATCATGGTTGGCTACAGTGAAGAAAGCAAAGCATACAAATTGTATGATCCCATCAACCGCAAAGTCATTATCTCCAGAGATGTAATCTTTGATGAGGAATCAGAATGGAAAACCTCACCTACTCAGGAGATAGAAGCATCGACTTCATAGTCATCTACAGAACAGGTTGATGAAGAAGAGCAAGAATTGCCAACAACACCCCAAGCAGAGCCACAGCAGCTCAAACAGTCTACTAGGGAAAGCAGACCACCAGCCAGATTGACATATGCTCAGAAAGGCAAAGCAATTCAGGTGGAAACCACCAACTATGCTCTTATGACTACCATCATGGCTACAGAAGAGCCAGTGTACTTCGAAGACGCAGTAGACAAGCCAGAATGGCAAACTGCTATGAATGAAGAAATGGATGCTTTGTATAAAAATAACACTTGGGAATTATGCGACCTTCCACCAGGAAAGAAGGCCATAGCCAACAAATGGGTATACAAAGTGAAGTACAATCTAGATGGCAATATTCAGAGATATAAAGCCAGATTAGTTGCAAAAGGATTTGCACAACAATATGGTCAAGATTATGATGAGACTTATGCTCCAGTAGCAAAGATGGATTCCATACGGTTCTTGATATCACTAGTGACACTCAGTAAATGGAATGTGTATTAGCTCGATGTCAAGAATGCATTTCTCAATGGTTATCTAGACGAGGAAGTCTACATGCAACAACCAGCCGGTTATGTTGAACCAGGAAAGGAGAACAAGGTTTGCCATCTCAAGAAAAGTCTCTATGGCTTAAAGCAAGCACCCAGAAGTTGGTACAGCAGAATTGATAAGTATTTTGCTGATCTGGGATACATGAAGTCCAATGCAGATCATACTCTCTACTACAAAGTTCAAGGGGAAGACATTACTATTGCACTCTTGTACGTAGATGATCTGATTGTGACAGGAAGCAAGGATAGTTTCATCAGAAAATTAAAACAAGACTTATCTGCAGAGTTCGACATGAAAGATCTTGGACTTATGCACTATTGTCTTGGAATTGAGTTCTGGAAGATTCAGATAGCACATTCATGAGTCAGCTCAAGTATGTTGATAGTCTCCTGAAGAAGTTTCATATGGCAGATTGCAAGATTGCAGCCACTCCCATGGAAGAGAGTTTGAAACTTACTAAAGATTCAGAAAAGCATACAGTCAATGACAGATACTACAGGCAGCTCATTGGATCTCTTATATATGTGACAATCACACGGCCAGATATTTGTTATGCAGTAAGCTCACTAGCACAGTTTATGGCAAATCCAAAACAGTCTCACTGGAATGTAGCCAAAAGAGTCTTGAGATACATCAGAGGTACAAGACAGTTTGGGATAGAATATAGAGGAAGTCATCCACGGTTGCATGGATACTATGACGGTGACTATGCCGGAGATCATGAGACCAGGAGATCGACATAGGGATATGCATTTTTCCTTGGTCAAGGTGCTATATCATGGTTTTCAAACAAACAGCCAACTGTTTCTTTGTCTTCAACTGAAGCAGAATATAGGGCACTTACTACAGGTGCATGTGAGGCTATATGGCTCAGAAGACTATTGTCAGAAACAGATTACTTTGATGAGTCAAAGCCAACAACAATATACTGTGATAATCAATCGGCTCAAGCATTGGCCAAAAATCCAATATATCACTCCAGGACAAAGCACATTGATGTCAGAGAGCACTTCATCAGAGAAAGAGTGTTACTTGGTGACATCACACTGCAACATTGTGATAGCAAAGAAAATGTTGCAGACATCTTTACCAAACCACTCGGTAAAGAGGTATTCGAGAAACACTGACTAGCTCTTGGTTTGACGCAGAGGAAGGACATTCCCATTAAAGGGGTGTGATGGAATGTAATGCTCAGTCCTTCTTTGATTCCCCAGAATCGTCATCTTGAGGGAAGGCCTACTTCATGATGTTGATCTTGAGGGAAGGTGTTGAGAGTTCACTCTCAACATCATGTGATCATATGTACATAGCACTAACCTTATAGAGTGCTATAAAGGAAAGGGTTAGATCCCCTAACCCTAACCCTAAAAGGGTTTGTATATATTCTATTTTTTCAACTAAATCTAGTGTACAGTTAGTCATTTGCGGTGTGCTCTCTAGCTGTGCCCTCTCTCCTCATCTCACTCTTCTCCTCTCCCCTCTTCATATTTTGTCAAGAAGGAGTGCATAAATACAGATAACAACGTGCACGAGGAATGAAAACGGTCATACATATGCATGAAGAGAAAGCGCAGGCAGATCCACAAAAGCAACCAAAGAGGAAGAGAGTAATGAAGGTGGAGAACACGTTAAATGCATTGGGATATCTATGTTGCAAGCGAAGATGTATGCACTTCATTGATCTTGTAGACATCAGGGAATGTAGAGAACATGTGTGGCAAAGAAGAGGAACCGAAAGAAATGAATACCTTCTCACAAGTCTCTCTTGCTTTCTTCAGAATGGCAATAAAAAGCTAAGTTCAAGACAAAAGGTAAAGCCTCTCGTAAATGGAAAAAAGATTTGCAATAAGGCATATTGCAATATTACTGGATTACCCATGGTACATATTGGGATTTAGTCACCAAGGTAAAGGGCAGCAACAAATTTAGCATTCACGTTAATAGAGGAAGGTCCAAATCAAGAATCTCAACTGTCAGGGCAACACCAATTTTGCAAGATTTCATACATGAAAATGCTTTACCTCAACCCCATATATCTACCAAACTCCCTAATGGTGACGTGATCACTAAAATGCACCTTCCAATGGGCTTGACAAAGCTCGAAGTATTTAACTCTATTGCAGAAAAGCAAAGACAAAGAGGGGATGCTGTAGCTTCTTCTCATACTTTGTATACTCTTTGGAAGAAGAACTTTGGATATGTTAAAATCCCAAGGAGGCAAAAAATGTCAAAGTGCGATGTCTGTGATGATTTAAAGTGAGCGATTGAGAGTGCAACATGTCCAAATCAAAGGGAATTATACAAAAAAACTGAAAATCTCATCATGACCTTATTCGACATTCCAGACAAAAATATGCATTTTGGAAGGAGCAAGCTATTTCGCATCTCGATGACTACATGTGCCTTATTGTAGATGGCATGGATCAGAATACAACAACATTGCTTCATTTTGTTGCCACTCCACCTAAATTACAAGGAAAGCACTTTCTAAAGACACATCTATGTGGAGTGTTAGTGCATGGAATTAAGTTCTTTGCAGATATATGGATTGATTCCTTGCAATCAAGTTGTAACATCTATTATGAAGGCAATTCGCAATGTACATGCACAAAAAGGTTGCTGGCGAGAAAATAAGAATGTACTCATGTTTGCATTCTGCTCCATGCTAGTTGCTCATCGAATCTTCAATGAGGTCGAATGTGGATTTTTGTATGTTGGGCATACACATGAGGATATCGATCAGGTTTTTTAGCATAGTCTCAAGGGAGCTTAAATGCAAGGATGTGGAGACAATAGATGACTTGGTAAGAAGATGTGGCAGGCAAGTTGGTGGTCATAAGGAAATTACAGTATGTGAGAGGCTCGAAAGAATGTATGATTGGAAGAGCTTCATTCTACCTTTCATACAAATGGGTGGTGATGCATTGACAGGTCATACCAATCCACACTACTTTCATTTTTTTTAAAAGATGAAAAACCCATAATGTAATGGCAATAGTATTCTCATGATACAAAATGGGAACCTGAAGAACCTTACAGTCTCTTAACTTCAATTCCCAGCAAGGAAAGGTATCCAACATGGGCTCTTATACAAGAATTCAATGAGAGGTCTAACTGTGAAATAGAAGGATTAAAAGCATTTATTACATACAAAAAGGAAATGCTCCGGAGATATCCTGATTCGAAGCCTACTTGGAGAGAACACACTACCACTGTAATTAACAAGACACGAAATTTAATAAAGGACCTTGAGAGAATGCGAGGCTCAAAGGATGTCAAGGAAGAATGCAATATGTTTTGGCCAAATGTTCATAATGATTTGCACCCAGCTCCAGTCTTTGAAAATGAATTTGTATCATTACTCCCACGTCCATATTGTAGACCGAAGAAGAGAGAGTTTATGCCACAAGTAGATATAGAGGTCGATTGTTTTGTTGTGGTTTGGCCATCGTATGATGAATATGAGAATGTGAAGTTTTGGGTTGCAAAAGTAGTTGATGTGCAAAGAGATGACCAAGGAGAGCTACAACATTTACAATGGTATGGTATGAGCCAAAGGGCAAGAAGGAGAATATGGATAACAACACATTGTATACTAATTGTATAATGAAGGAGTGGGTCCCAAATGATGAAGTGGTCTCTCAAGTTTCGACGGAGACAATCATAGTGTCTTGGCATTCAAGGGCAAAGAAATCAAAGAAGCACATGGGGTATGAGGTAGAAGGAAAAAAAAAAAAACCACAGCAAAGTATTTTGCATATACACGAATTTTTAAGGATGCTCGCCATGGAGGAAGTAGAAGGAGATAGCACAAATGAAGAATGTCCATGATTAAATCTTTGTATTGAAGTCCATTGAAGGATTTTATTTGGGTACCAAGCAAGAAGCCAATTCAAGACAATTATAATCAGAGTCATCACCTCCTATGTCAAATGAGAGTCAAAAGATGCATTGGATGTCACCCAAGGGTCAAGGCTTGGCAAGACAATAGGGAGTTAATGCAGATGGCACCTGGCAAGGGACTATCACATTGAGCAATAAGACAATGAGGAGTCAATGCACCCAGGGGGCAAGGCTTGGCAAGACAAGTGGGAGTTAATGCAGATGGCACTTGTATTTTGCACTGATGTCACCCAAGGGTCAAGGCTTGGCAAGACAATAGGTAGTTAATGCAGATGGCACCTAGCAAGGGACTATCACATTGAGCAATAAGACAATGGGGAGTCAATGCACCCAAGGGGCAAGGCTTGGCAAAACAAGTGGGAGTTAATGGAGATGGCCCCTGGCAAGGGACTGTCGTGACATTGAGCAAAAAGACAATGGGGAGTCAAATTATGCAGATGGCACGAATTGAGGCTCTTTAAGAGCAACAATTTAAATTGTAAACATATGTTCAATCTATATCATTTTGGATATAAAGACTCTAGCTAAGAGCAACGTCTCTCAATGTAATCATATAATAATAGCTATAATTGCTATTACACTCTTTGGTTCAATACAAAACTTGGGTCTTATGGCATCATGTCTTTTTTCTATTTATTAAAAGTTTTAAAAATTTTGTGCATATTGCGAGTGACAATGTTATTTTCATGAAATATTTAAGTCTCCTTTCATGGATTTATAAATTTATCACGTCAAGGAAAAATATTAAAAATAATTAAATTAACAAATAACTTAGGTATAGCTAGAATTTCTAATATAGGATTATTTCAAATTCCTGCATGTTGGTGCAAAAGTATAGATTGAAAAAATAATATTTTTATGTGAATATGATAGTGCCACAAAGTGAACTTTTGATTTGGGAAGAATATTTTCAGAAAGTAAAATTTTGATTTGGGAAGGATATTTTCACAAAGTAAACTTTTCATTTGGGAAGGATTTGTGGGCTTCGTCCAAAAACAACAGAAAAAGTCCAAAATTAATGAAATAGGTGTTTAATAGAGTGCCGGCCTTGCCCTTAGGCGCAGGCACTCATTGGAGGGGTGGTTGCCATTGCATACCCCACACCAGACATTGTCTCTTCGTGGAAACAAGTGGGAGTTGCTCGATGCCTCTTTGGAGGTTCCTTTTCTCCATTTCTTACCTAGCTTCTCCAATAGATTGGAGGCTAGCTCACTCACATCCAAGCTTTTAGGCTGATTAGCCTCCTTCTTGCTTGACTCTTCACTCAAGGACCTAGTCGATGGGGTTATTTTGGAGGGGGACGAGGCCTTATCCGAGCCTAGTTTGCCTTATCCGAGCCCAGTTTGTCCATCATATTGTCACATATACAGATGGCCACCTTGTTGCATAGATCAAAGAGGTGGGGTTCATCACCATGAGGTGGTCATGTAGCTTTGGGTCAGCTAACCTGATAAGGAAGCTAGGCAATAGTTGTTCATCGCTCATCCACTCATAGGGTTCATAGTGGGCATTGAGGTGCATAATCCTCGCAATGTAATCCCTCGGGGATTCCTTGTAATTTTGTTTTACCCCATACAATTGGTTGATCGGGCTCCATTTATGGCCGCTAGGGGCAAATCCCACAATAAAAGCCTTTCTCAATGTCTCCTAGTTGATATTTTTCTCTAGGGTGAGAGCCCTATACCACTGGCCTACATTGTCATCCAGGCCGAGTCTGAATGCATTGGCCATCTTGACTCGGAAATGGCTATGGGTTGGCCATGGGACTTCTTGAGGGATTTGCCATTCCTGCAGGGAACACTGGGGCGAGTGGAGTTGGTGTTGGCCCCCTTCCTAGGGCATTCACCAAAATACACATTGCCTCAACAGTCAACACCATTTGAGCAGCTAGCGAAGGTGGTGTTACTATGGGTCTGATAGGTCACAAGGCTGGCCTTTGGCCTACCTAGCCTAGGTAATGGTGTCCATGTAGTTGCTGGTGTCGGCATTAGGACAAAAGTACCCATGCCTGTGTTCATTGGTGCAACTGGTATAGACGGGAAGAGACAAATTCCCAAAGACGGGGGGTCCTGGGGCACAGTAACATTGGTTCCATGCAATGGGCGATAGGGTGGGAACTACGATGCCCCATAGTTGATGAAGGCTAGTGGGGCCGAGGCTCTTAGAGGGTCATAAGACATTTTACCTTGGAAGTTCCTAGTATCCCCTCGGCATTGTCTACGGAGTTCCCTCATCCATGGATCTTCATCATCCATGTTCTCCCACTAGGGGGGTCTGGCATAGGCAAAGGAACCTAGATCATAGAAGGTAGTTTTTGTCCTAGTCTGAGGCTCGGGAAGTGTCTGCTACTGGCCTTCCCTTCCTGTGGACATGTCGACAAAGGGGTTCTCCATGTCTGCCGACTCTGTTCATCCTAAGCGGTCGAACATGTAAGAGAATGTACCCACTAAGCCTGGATGCAACCGAAGGTGTAGGTGAGTTGGGAGAGGCTACACTCATGAAGGGTGCTTCCAAGGCCCTTGGACTTCCAAACTCTCTGTTTCGTTTGAACTAGATGGAGTTTCTGGAGGGGACCTACGAATTAGTGGAGGCTCGAAATCGAGCTTCCAGACTCCCAACTAAGATGGAGGGTGGGCTGAGCGTAGCTTGAAGCACTTTCTTTTGGCATAGGACCCTTTGTTAAAATCCTTCCGGACCTCAAGTGCATGTGGGATGCCTCTGGCTAGGGACACCCAAGCTGAACTGAGGTTCTAGAATTTTCTATTAATTCCTTAGCTACCCCAGAGGTATCGCAACGGTGGGCAAGATAACTCTATAGCATCGATCGATCAGTTACAGGAATAGCAACAGGTGGCATAAGATGGCTTTGGTGACAAGTGACATCATAACCTTTCAGCGACGATCAGTAGCATAACCTTTCAGCGACGATTGGTGGAATAAGGAAATAGCACCAGTTGGTGTGATGAATGTATCACAACAATCAATGGGAATAATGATTGCCATGTGGTCGGTACGATCGGTCGAAAAGGATATCCCGTCGAGCGTAGGGATATCGGATAGCAACGGGCATCGGGATCTTAATAACATGCAAATCGATGGGACATTATAGTGATGGCATGGGGATCAAAACGGTGACGATCGATGGGAAAGGAATATAGCGTCAATGGCAGGGTAAGTGGAAACCACTGGATGGTGAGATTGAATAGTGACGAGTGGTGTGATGGAGTAACGCGACGGCGGCAAGGAACAATTATTACCACGGACGGAGGGGTGGGTTCACCACGCCGATGGTGGGGTAGTAGAATAGCAATGGTCGATGGAAAACCACTACAGCGCTGATCAACAACTGTCAGTTTGACATGCATTAATATCGGGCGACGAGGTAACCCGTAGTCAGAGGTTAGGTCGATGAGAAAGTGCTATGGCAATGGGTCAATGCAGGTTCACCAACAGGATCTGGCTAACGTGCTAGTCGGCAGGGAAACTGGTCGGTGCGATATGCTACAATGCCGACTCAATGGGGTAGTCATACATAGTTGAGATTTGATGATTTTTGAGAATTTGGCAGGTTTTGTTCATGATTTTTTGTGATGGGGGGGTGCTACACTACCTAATCTACCTTATCAATGAAAAAAACTTGAAAACAAACACTTTTTGGAAGTCAAAATGCAAAAACTTAGAAAAGGGGAGTTCTAGAACATAAAACTACTTCAAAACTTGACAAAAATCCTTACTTTTGTCGTTTTTTAGGTGATTAGATCACACATACACCTTAACAATCAAGGCTACCAAGTTCCTATCAACTTGAAACACCAAAAAGCATAAAAAACAAGCTTCTCATGCTTACAAATGACATTCCTCATGAAAAAATAGATTTCCATCCTCTCGCTCTCTCTCTCTCTCTCTCTCTCTCTCTCTCTCTCTCTCTCTCTCTCTTTCCACCTCTCTTCTCTCCTACAACTCCACTAATAAGCTCCAAGGTAAGCTTGAAGGCTTGTACAATGGGAATATATCGAAGGGAGACGTGCAAATGCAAAAACATACCTTTTATCCCCAACAGTGGTGCAAAAAATATAGTGGGTCTCAGTGATGACTCACGTGTTGTGGGGTAGTTGAAGTTATGCTGAGGGAGCCTCCAGTCCTAGCTACTCCTTATGGGAGCAATGCATAGCACGAGCCATCCACAAGTGTCACTCAAGCGACCTCCAGATTGTTGCAATGTGATTTCACGCAAGGAAGAGGGAAGAGGAAGAGGGCAGGGGAGAGGGAGAAGGAGGGGAGAAGGAGGGAGAAGGAAGGGAAGGAGAAGGGAGTGAGGGGGGATAGAGTGACAACCATAAAGGCACTACAATGGAAACAAGAGAACACCTAAAACACTCTTGGAAGAGAAGAGGGAGCTTGTATTCAAACTTGTGCAAACAACAATGAAGACCAAAGTCAACCATTTGGTCTTTTATACATGTCACCTTTTGATGGGAGGGCCAACCCTTTTCCTTCTTAGGACTCTTCCTCACTTTACAACCATGGGCTCTTGGGCTTGTAGGGCACTAAGGCATATTTCTAGTCTTACTAACTCTCCCTACTAGTGGAAATAGCCCTTGTGTTAACCATATTAAAGCACTTGGGACAAACCTAGTATTAGGAGGTGGTCCTTACCGGTTCCTAAATAGCACTTGTGTTAGCCTTGCCACTCCTAAGCTCAGGTGATTTGGGGCTCAAACTCTCTGAGCACCCTCACACCTTCACCTATTTGGGGTTGAAACCTCGTATACTAAGCTCAAAACCTAGAGTGACGAGGCTCGGCTTCCACGAGACACCCCATGACAACCCTGAATGTTGTCGAGAAGTCTTTTCTTCAGAATATTTGGGGGACAAACTCCCTGAGTTTGAGCTGTACTCCTTTCGTGGCTATTTTTGTTGGCGTCGCTATTTCCTGTGGATGTGGAGTTGAAAAGTGCAAGGCGCATGCACTCCTCATGGCCCAGAAGTGTGCATCTCCTTGTTCTTGGTAGGCATCTCGTTGTTCCAAGTGGTGGTAGCCTAGGATCCTTGAATCCTTGGACTTTGGAGTGGATCTTTGGGTATTTGGGTATCAAACTCCCTGAGTTTGAGCTATACTCCTTCCATGTGCACATTTCTTGTAATCTCTGATCTTGGTGTATTTGGGTATCAAACTCCCTTAAGCTTGTCTGTTGAAGTAGATCATTCATCCTGGTCACCTTTACTCACTCATTACCCTGCATTTAGCAGCTATACTCTATGGATGTTAACACATGCATACACCACACAATGTACATTTACACATGTACATATAGGCTCGGGGGGGTCACTCATCATATGTAACCCTATCACGTGAGTTCAACAGAAGGATTTTTTTTATTTCTAAAATTTACAGAAATAAATATACATAAGGGACTATTTTAAATAGTTTTGGAAAAAATTTACAGATTTGTATAGAAAAGGGGTACATTTTATTAATGAAAAAATTACATATAAGGGATTTTAAATATAGGCCTTGAACACACGTGATATAGAGGGTTTATGCATAGTGACCCCCCCGAGCATATAGGCAATGGGTGTACGAGCATGCACTGTGGGGGTTAAAGGTCACTGTGCCTTTACCCCGATTATGTACAATACTCAAACACATATATAAATGAATGAAAAAGAAGATTAGGATGGTTCTGCACCCACCAAAACTAGTGTGGCTCTCTGTTTCTCTCTCTCCCTTTTCCATTCTTGCTTTTGTTGAGAGCACTCTCAACTAGTATCAGAGCCCAGGTGATCTAGCTGAGCGTGCATGAATGCCTAGAAGCTCAGCAGCTCTGTGGGAGGAAGGAGAAGCTCTGTGGAAAGCTTTGTGGGTGACTTTACTTGCATCCAAGTGTGCGGAGACCTTGGAGGAACCTTTGGAAAAGTCACTTTGGTTTTGCGAAGTGGTTTTGAGAGCCTGTTAAGTGTTTTCAAAGAAAAAGTCGTTTTTTGAGCTTTTCCATGTTCCGTTCGATGACAGAGACTCCATATTGACTTGTAGAGGCAACTATTGCTTGCTTTTGGTGTCCACTTCACTTTAGGAGCTTGGAAACACCTTCATTCTTGAATTTAGGATCATTTCATTGGATTTCTGACTCACTGTGTCAGTTTCTGCGTTTTTCTGCTCGGGTGTTGGAACTCAAGTTTAGAGCAACCATTTGCAGATCTGTCAATTCTGGTGGACTCAGGAGGTCCTAAAACTTCTATGTTTCTCATCATTCACACTCCGGTGGAGTTTACAAATAGCTCTATTTCGAAAAACGTTTTTCAATCCGTGTGTTGGACCTAGTGATTGAGACCACGGTTTCCAAAACCATTTGTCCCATTGCATTCCAGACACCCAAAAACCCCTACCTGTCAGTTCTTACGCGATTCAGTGGAGGATCTTCAGAGTTATAGATCTCTGTGTATTCGATTTCATCTCTCTGTTATGCATTTTTCATTCTAAGGTTTTGAAACCTTAGATTTATGCCACATGGCAGTGGATAAGTGTTGACTCCCATTTCTCACTCATCGGTTGGGATTTTGGAGTTCCGGCAGAAGAGAGATATTTGCAGCTTTTCTTGCTGAGTCCGATCATGTAATGGCATCCATGTTTTGAGGCATCTCAGGTTCTATTTTCAGTAGCGGTCATTACCGTGGGACTATGATTTCTTGAGCATACCTTATGCAGATCACTTTGGTTGTAGTTTAAGCAGTGTGCGCTCATTTGTGGTGTGCATTGGGTTGTAGTGGATGATTTATAAGCCATTTGGATGCATTGCGGTTCTTATTGGATGCGCTGATAGGCCCAAATTGCCTTGTGGGATGCTATTTTTATGGATGCTATTTTATGCTGAGGGACAGCTTTGACACATTGCAGGTGATGCACTGATAGTGCTATGCTCTCTTGGATGAGATATTATCAATGCATATGCTAGTGGACAGTGTTTATGCTTGAGTCATTCGGCACTTATTGGCATTTTGGATTGCCATTGCAGTTGGCATTTTCTTTTGGGACAGATTTGCTCATATGGATGCATAGTATACGCACATGAGTCAGATGCTTTGAGACATGAGTTTTGGTGATATTTCACTCTATTGTGGCATACACATTTGGGTGCACCTGGTATTTGGTGTGATTCTCCCTTAAAGGCACATTGTCCTTTAAGTGGGAGGTTGTGGGGGTTAAAGGTCACTGTGCCTTTACCCCGGTTATGTACAATACTCAAACACATATATAAATGAATGAAAAAGAATATTAGGGTGGTTTTGCACCCACCAAAACTGGTGTGGCTCTCTGTTTCTCTCTCCCTCTTCCATTCTTGCTTTCCTTGAGAGCACTCTCATGCACAACCCCCCCACCCCCACAAGCATGCACATATACATGCATATATATAAACAACACACACATAGGCAAGGGATGTACACACATATGCATCCACACCACACAATGTATACATACATATGTGCACATGTGTACAGATAGTCATGGGGTGAAAACACAAGTATGATATGACCTTTTCATCAAAATTTAAAACCAACCAAGACTTGAAGGCAAAACTGTGATGTACTAAAAAATAAATGGAAAATGAAATGGTGCTGATGGTAGGTGTTGCAATAGAACTTTGTGATTGAAAATATTCATTAATAATCTATATGAGAATGGTTTCACAAGAAATATTGGATTAAAGAGAGAAAAAAAGAATTAATTGATATTGAAAAAGAAAATGCCTTTGATTAGCATATGTACAATTGGTTGTTTTTATTTAGAGAATAAGGAATGGTGCAAGGTTGACATCTATAAATAGAAAGGAAATTTCAAAAAAGGAATCTAGTTTTGGTTAGTGAATAAATTATTCTTGCAATAATTGAATAATTTATCCATGAATATTTAAGGTGATTTTTTTGGTTTTGTATCATGTCCTTAGTTTTAGTTTTGTATGGTGTCCTCTTGATAGGGAGAAATAATTACATAGTTTCAAAGTGAAAACATTTCTTGCTTATTGTAGAGTATCTACATCCATAATATATACACATGACCTTATAATATCATCGATTTGCCTCAAGAAATTCATCTAATATTTACAGTTTAATGTTAATGCATTTTAGATTTTAATATGGATGAGTGTAACTATTGAGCATTCGACATTACTAAAACAAACATTGAATCTTTATTTTGCTTCTGTTATTATATTTATTTCAAGTTGTTTGTGAGTTTTCAAGACCTCCTAAATTACAATATGAGAATTTTTTCAACTTGACAGATGAATACAGAAGTGTAATTCTTTTGTTTTCTAAATATAGTTACCAATAAGAAGATGATGTGGTGGGACTAAATAAAACCATGTTATTATTTACAAAAAAATGTCTCTATCCTCTCAATATGTTAGTGCTACACAATTTCAGTTCACATCGCAATCAATCACTTACTCAACCAACATGTTAGAAAGGGAAACCATCCTCCTTTGCCATTTCTTAGTGGTATCATGGGATATATAGGAAACTCTATTGTTAAAAAATGCATTCAACTATACTATATGGATAAGTTCATTTATTGAAATCATGTATCAAGGAGGCAATGAGTACTAGTTTGTGTGGTAAAGATGTAGTAAGGAGACTGAAAAGTACTCTTCTTACAATACATATTTCACTCTTCTTGGAATACAAATCTTACTCTTCCTGCAAAATACAAGATAAAACACACGCATGTGAAGCTCTTGAAGAAGATGACAAGGGTAATCCTAGCAACAAAATTGACATAGTATTGCTTGCTACCTATAATATGGATTTCATTAAGCTTCTTTGTAAGCTAAATACAGTATTATATAGAAATATCCATTGATGGATTGGGAACATCACCTCTCATTATATCTCTGACGATGCTTCTAAGTACATGTCATAATCTCTCATGGCACTTCTAAGTGCATCTCATGAGGACTATATAAGTTCTATCTCCATAGTCCATAGGAAATGGTTGGTGGTTTGACCTCCAATGTCAAGGGGTTTAATTTATATGTAATATTTATGTCATTATACCACTATTTCTATGATAACCCAAATCTTTAGATATCTGGAGATAGGCAGTGCTAGTCCTTCACATACTTCTTCACATAATGCTTATATCTATGAATTCTGTAAAGAAAACTTTCAACCATTTGATGCTTAAGGTATGACATGAAAATGATGGATGAGCCTTATAATTTGTAATTATTATAAAAATCATTTCTAGGTAGATCTATAAGTTTTAGTTGCAAGATGTAGCTCCCTCAAACACATGTATAATTTATGGATATCTTATCTACAATTCAAGTCTAAAAGGTTTTAATAGCTATATTTTAGCTCAAGGGGGGTAGTACTAAGAAACCCTATGTATAACACGTGCTCAAGGTGTATTTCTAAAACCCCTTACCTGTGAATTTTCCATGAATAGAAGGACCCCTTTTCCTTTATAGGTTTATGGGCTTTTTTGTGCAAACCATATTTAAAAACCCCCTTCTATAAATGTATTTCTGTGAATTTGACTCATGATTTTGAATTTTAAAACCCATTCATTGGAATTCATGTGGTATATTTACATATTGTTAGGTAAACCCCCGAGGATTTTGGTTCTTGTGTGACTATAAATATGAGCAAAGTAAATAGATTATATGCTCTTGAAATTTTTCAACCACCACTTTCTATCTCTTTTCAAGATTTTTCTATATATTTACCTTACTAAAATTTCAGAATTTATGGATTACTATGGTGATTTGATTTGAAATTTTAAAACTATTCATCATAATACTTATACAAGTATCTAATAAATTGCATTTTATTCACATATTTAGCTTCAAAAAATTTTCAGTAGTAGCTACAATCACCAATAAAATTTACAATTGAAGTTAAGTTCTTCAATGTTTTTAATAGTATTATTTTGGTAGAGCTTTAGATATCTTATATATTAATATAAAACTTGATTTAGAATAAATATCAATAACTATAAATAAAAGATTTATAAAGAGAGAGAGAGAGAGAAAGAGAGAGAATAACTAATACCCAGTGGCTATTTTTTGTAGCATGAAAAAAGTTTTTGAAAGGTATCAAAAATCTAGCTTGGGAACTCAAGATTATGTTGTTGTAACACAAGATCACATTGAGGTAAATACAGCACATAGTGTCAAGTTTCTTTTTAAAATAAATGTCTATGGTTTTTTAATATCCATTTCTTTTTTCACAACGTGAAACTCAATTCTATTGAAGAGGAATAAAAATAAAGTTTTTACACATGCTATAACATGGATTCTATTATATTAGTTAGTCTAGAACAATCCAAAATGAGCTACCTACCTTGGCTTCACTTTAATAGGTTCTAGAAGTTAGATCTTGTTATATTTGGCTTAGGATTTTGGTACTCTAACACATAACATGTACATGGGAAGATCCATATTAGATAGGACATTTGTATCATCCTAAAAACTACCTCCTTAATTTGAATGAAATATATAAAGTATTGTGAAGTTTGAGAAGTTTTATTTGGAACTAAGATTATAACGTTCTAGAAAAAGCTAGGCACATTCTTATTTATTCTTCTCAAAGTGCAAGTAATAAAGGAGGGGGTGGGGAGAGAGAGAGAGAGAGAGAGAGAGAGAGAGAGAGAGAAGGGGTAGGGAGAAGAGTACTAGGACACACCATGTTCTTAGAAAAGGTATACACTCTCCTCTCCTGATAGTATTTGTATAGAGAACCATAACTAGGACCATGGTACATGCCCTCATTTTATGTTACCATTAATACATCTATTGTGATTTTTCTTTCAATAATGTGTGGATCCAGATCATCCCATTCCTAAAGTTATTGATTTATATGAATGTGATATATGTACTATGAAATCAACCATTGCAGTACTACTTTTATATTTTCAATATTAGTATTTAATTTTCACATTTTCATGATACATTTTAAGAAAAGTGCAAAAACGTGTTTGGAATGAGGACCAATTGGTTGTGTAGCCCAAGGACAAAATTTTACAAGTATTTAATAAAGAAGTAAGAAAAACTTTACAAAATTGGCCAACCAGTTTTAGCAATTGATAAATTCTAACAATAAGATAGTCTTCACAAGCATAGGAAAAAAATGGTACTTGGCACTTATGGAGAGAAAAGCTAATTTAAAATGTTACATAAAGAGCCATCATTCAATCCATGCCACAACAACTTGAAGCCTTAAACAATCTATAACCAGTAGCAAAATTTTTATGAAATTTGAATAATGATTTTCGAGGTCCAAACATCATGTCTCAATATTGTGTAATATAAATGATATTTATGGCCATGCTATGAACATGTAGAATATCAAGACCCAAAAAATTTTATTATACATTTAGAATACCATTAGAATGAGTTTATGATTGCATGAAAATTTGGTTCAAATATTACAAAACACATAGTTGGTTTTGATGAAATAGTATCAATGGAATTATACATCTAAATGCACAATATTCTAAGTAAAAATAGCTTTTAAATTAAAACTTATGAGACTAGGTACAATGACAAAGGAAATCGATGTAGATGAATGATTGCCCATGGAAATAAATTCCTGAAATGGGTGATAGTCTCAATAAGAATAGCTTCTAAATGATAAGTTTCATTGTGACTCATATGGTCACATGGGAAAATATTGAGTGGAACTTTAAGGAAGATTTCTACTAGGAACAAGCATCTAAATTTGGAAGTGTGTACAAGGATTGGTTCATTGGTTGAGCAAAAAGGATTATCTTCTCATCCTATCTATTATATGGAAAAGAAATGCTCCCTTCTACTAGAGATAAGTCTTGGATCCTTGGGGTGGTCAATCATCATATGTAACCCTATCACATGAGTTCAACAGAAGGATATTTTTAATATCTACAATTTACAAAAATTTACTTACACAAGGGAGTTTTTAAATGGATTTTGGAAAAAAATTATAGATTTGTATAAAAAAGGGTACATTTTATTAATGGAAAAATGACAGATAAGGTATTTTACAAATAGGCCTTGAATGCACGTGATATAGAGGGTTTATACATAGTGACCCCCCGAGCTTAGATCCTATGTTGACCAGTCTTGGAACTTGATTAAAAGAGAGATAGACAGATAGACAGACAGACAGACAAATAGACAGAATCACGTCAAATCCAATCACCACTAGCAATCAGCTCTTAATTTGGAAGACTAGGTCTAGTAGAAGAACCAATAACAACCAATCATTGTTAGCAATCCAAGTCTTAGAAGACTATGTCCTAGTATAGTTGTGGTATGAACAACCTAGGGCCATTCCCTTGAGTACGAGACATATCTAAGCCCCCCATCCTATCTATTATATGGAAAAGCAATGCTCCCTTCTACTAGAGATGCATCTTGGATCCTATGTGGACCAATCTTGGAACTTGATTAAGAAAGAAGATACCAAAAAAACTCATTGAGAGACTTACAACCAATGCTAGGAGAGCTAGCATGCAATGCTATTACGAAGCTAGTTTTTGCACTATCAAAGGTATATTAGGAATAAATATCATCTCCAAATAAGAGGTTTGATTGCTCTTTCAGTTAGGAAGCCTCACCACTTCACAAGATTATCCTTTAGTACGTCCTAAGAAACCTCTTAAGACATATTTTATTTTTTGAGTATGTAATATTAAAGAAAAATTTGCATAAAATTTTGCACTTTCTTATGGCTAAGAGTCTACATGCATAAGAGGGGAAAATAGAAGATTGTTCTTCCACCCTATAGTATACATTACATGAAAAACTCAAAAGCTATCAAAATGGAAAGCCATATACTATACTTTCCAAGAACAACTCAAGCTCTATCAAAATTAGAAAAAGTACTATACACTAGGCCCCTAGCTCAACTATGTATTGCAAAAAATGCTCATCAATAGCATGTTTACTTGGTTGTCAAAGAACTATATCGGCATATAAGACATTGAAAGAGTATATTTGTTTCAAGTCTCTTTGAGAAATATTGTAGTAACCAAGGAGCCTACATACAAAGCATAGAGTGAGCAAGAAAACATAGCCCTAGAGTACTTCATCATTAGATAGTATGTGGTCTAGGACCTCTATTACTTATATTAGTAGCAATGCCTCATGAACATACATGCCAAACTTAGTTTTAGCATTGTTGGACATTAGCCTGATGTGGATGAAGTCAGCATGACTAGTGACCTAGTTATACCCAGGCATGCACCTAAGTAAAACATTATTAAGAATTAGGTTGAGAAATCCCTAGTTCTTGAATTGCCCTAGCTGTTTCATTATGAGCCACCCATCAACAAGTGTACGATTTTTGGGTTGATATAGTAGCCCACACCCACCCACCCACCCACACACACATATGCATGCATGTGCACGTGCATGAGTGTGCACATATGCACACATGCATGCATGTATACATGCACACATAGTCTACAGTCTACAATGCATAATTTAAATTTCAATTAGGTTTACCTAATACAATGCTATTTAAAGGGGAAGGGGAGGAGATATGATGGGTTCTATCATGGAAGATGGCCAAGAATGTAGTAAATCAAACCCAAAAAAACAAGTGGGCATAGTCATCAAGAGAGGAGTGAGATCTCCCTAAAAGCTAGAAATACTTGGAAAATTGATGCGAAGGAAAACAGTTTTGGAGGCCATCCTATAATCTTGCAAGGAGATGTCAGGTAGGCAAACAATGCCACTAGAGATGGCTTATAGTCTATCTAGTACAAGAGCAATGTAAACAATGCACAAGACTTTCAATAAGATGTTATTTGGCCAATGTCATTCCCACCAATAGGACACCTAGCATATATCACGACCAGAAAATCATTTCATATAAAGAATGACTATTCTTTCATATATGATGAAGGCATTGAGTCCAAGCCTAGTAAAAAAGTTTATCTAACCTCAAAAGTTGATTGGCATGAAGCTATATCCATGGTGAGGGAATGAGTAATCAATAAGGGTTGGTGTCCATTAGGTTCATCATTGGAGTGTCTTGGGAACTAGTCTTTGATTTGGTACGCTCTTTCAAAGGGAGCATCCAGGGAAACCCTTTCTCTCACCAATTAATTGCTTATTGGCAAGTCTTCTATTATATTTATGTTGGTTGGAATGTCCTTCTAATGTGGTGAATGGCATGGCTTCGTAGAGCATACATTGGAGTAAGCTCTACGACAAGGCATACTTTGTAGAACCCGACAAGGCATACTTTGTTGCTTGCAAAGGGGTCAAATATGCACAAGATTTGATTCCCAAAGATGATACTTTTATGTCCTTCATGATAGCCACTTGATGCTATGCCTTAGGTATGAACTGCCAACCTGTTTGGAATAAGCTATGTGATTTAATTCAACCTTTCATCTTGTTCCTTTTGGGCTACAAAATTAAGGAGCATGGTAACTTTCTTGGCAATGAAATGATTAGTGTATATTTAAAATTTTAGGAAGTAGGTAGATTTTTTTATCCTTATGCATTTTCCAAAGACATTCCCGTTTTGCAGCTCTCCAAAATCTCCATTTCTAACTTACGTATGTTTTAGAAGTCTCATGTTCAGAATTTTATTTCAAAATTCTACTCTCCATCATCTATAGATAGGCCAACAGCTCTCCCATTTTGTGGTATTCTCTGTCCCCCCCCCTTGTGCCCCATTTTTCTTGTCATCCTTTGCTATGGCATACATCCTGGTATTTTGTGGTTGGATGGACAAAAATCCAAAAGAATATCTAGTTGCATTCAAGCGCAGGGTTTGTCTCACTAAATTTCTTGCCCGAGGATCACTAGTTGTTGGTCCTTCTTACATTCTTAGAAGGATTAGCACAAGTCTAGTATGAGAAGCTACCCAAAGTCACCTAACAAAGCTAGTCTTGGCATGTGAGCCATGATCGAGTACTTTGGCAAGGAAGAAGAGCAGGAGAATGTGCACTTGTAAGTGGCAAGTCTGAAGTAGTTGGAAGTGGAGTCGGCACATGAATATGTGGATCGAGCAACCATGCTTCTAGATCACTTCATTGCCACGCAGCAAGCCAATGCTGGATTCTAAGATGGAATGATTCAAAATGTGCTGAGCTACCTGATTGCTTGAGCCAAAGATGAGTTCCTCCTCAAACTTAAGTGGAAAAACCTAGACACCATGGAGGGGGCGCAAGAAATTGCTCAGAAGTTTGACAAGGTTCAATGTGTCCCTATAGCTAAGAAGCCCATAATTCCATCGCAACCCTCTTGAGTCTTACTGCATCTACTTGGGGAACTTCCCCTGCCTCCACCAGGAATTTATCGGCAAGCTCCTCCCAGAATGTATGCACATCCTCCCTAGGGATCTATCCTCATCCCCCGCCTAGAGGGTTTCCCCAACCTCACCAACATCCCCCCGTCTTTTCTACAACAAGCCAATGCTAGATTTCAAGCTGGAATGACTCAACATGTGCTGAGCTACTTGATTGCTTGAGCCGAAGATGAGTTCCACCTCAAACTTAAGTGGAAATACCTAGACACCATGGAGGGGGTGCAAGAAATTGCTCAAAATTTTGACAAGGTTTAGTCTGGCCCTGCAGCTCTATGAAGGCCATAATTCAACCCCAACCCTCTCAAATCTTACTGCATCTACCTGGGACACTTCCCCCACCTCCACCAGAAATGTATCTGCAAGATCCTCCTGGAATGTATGCACATCCTCCCCAGGGATCTATTCTCACCCACCACCTGGAGGGTTTCCCCAAACTTGCCAATAGCCCCCCATCCTTTCTATGCCATCTGAAGAACCATGTCTCAAAAATTTGGTGCCGGCCCTGAATGATCTTTAGCTTCAGATGGTAGGAATCAAGAATCAAACCAATCACACCCGAAGAGAATGTGCCAATATCGTGTGCTTTGATTGTCACTAGAAAGGACATTACCACATAGAATGCCCAAATGGCCTGTGTGTAAACCTTCTTGGTGAATGTAATGCAGGAGACTCAAATGTAGAGATCTTGGATCTTGGGAAAAGAAGTTGTGAAGCTATGAATCCTTCCTCCAGTCGACTTGATTGACCAAGGAAGAAGGTGTCTTTCTTGGAACCTCCAGATGTGGAGATGCTTGGTCCTTTTGCGAAAAAGAGTAAAGGTTCCAAATCCCAAAGAAGAAAGTGGTCACCCTCAAATTTTCCCATTGGATCAAGGCAAGAAGATTACTCAGTGGTTGAAGAAATCACCAACCGGTATTTGAACATAACTCTCCCACAACTTATAGTACTAGGCCCTAAGGTTATGCGTGAGCTACAAGAGGGGCTTTCTACATGGAGGACCAAGAAGAAAGGGAAGGTATGGGAAATTGCATCTATTGCAGAAGACATTGATCGAGACCCACACACCATAGATGCCATCATAGATAATTGCCACATCAAAAGTGTGTGTGTCGATGGTGGTGCCGCATGCAACATCATGGTACCCTGCATCATGAAAAAGTTGAATTTAAAATGCAATAGGCATTCCTCCAATTGAATCAAGGTAGAAGATGGAAGAAGACTCGCCACCTTGGGAGTCATTGAGAATTTGCCCATCACAGTCAATGGGTTGACCACCACAGTTAATTTTTATGTGATTGATATAGAAGATACTAGAAGGAGCTATCCGGCCATACTAGGGAGACCATGGCTAAGAAGGAGTGATGCAGTCAGTTACTGAAGATTGGACACATGTCTTTTGGTGCTTCAAAGGAGAAGATTCTAGTCCAACCTGGTACAACAGAGCTAGAAGAAGAAGAGGAGCTAGGAAGTGACACTACTTCATGTCTACAGTTTCTGAATCTCTTGAGGATTTAGATGAAGAAGAGGCCTCTAAAGAAGAAATCTATATAATGGACGTACCCCCTGCATCGCCACCCAAATTCCTAGAGATGTTCAAAGATTTTCCTGATCTCTTTGTAACTACCTACCATCATCTCCACCATGTGACCGCCATAGAACATGAAATAGATCTAAAACCAGATGTCAAGCTGGTAGCCCAAAAGTACTGAAGATTGGGGCCCATTAATACTGATGCATTGCGCACAGAATTGCAAAATTTAGTATAGGATGAGTTCATTGTTCCAGTTCACAATATAGAATGGGTCTCGCCTGTAGTCATCACACCCAAGAAGAACATGCGACGGGTCTACATCAACTACTACAAGAAGCTCAATGCTGCCACCAAGGGAGACCATCACCCTGGGCCCTTTCAAGACATCATCCTGGAGAAGCTAAGTGGCCATGAGATGTACAATTTTTGTGACGGCTACTTTGGGTTTTACAAAATCAGAATTGCAGAGACATCTACTCATCTATAAGATTGTATTTTCTACCCCTGGGGGGGGGTTCCATTTTTCGAGCAAAAACCCTCGAGTGACGAGCAGACAAAAGGTGGGAGGGGTCAAAATATATAGGCTCAAGTCATTTTTGGGGAGCAAAGAATTCCAAATTAATTCAAGGAATATGTAAGTAAATATGAAATATTGATAAATAGATATGGATATAAATAGACCTTTACATAATATACATATATAATGTCCAAGTGGTGACTTATTTTATGACTTTCAAAAATCATTTCTTTTCCTTTCACCATTGGTTGGATCATGAAATTTTGAGCAAATATCCTCTTCAGTTCCTCAGAATGACCTAAGAAAAATATATAATACCTTTTTAATAGAACCTCTAAGTGTATTTTTCCAGAGGAATATAGTTGTGGTTTGAAGAGCTTGCCCCAACCCTATTCCGCTGACGGAATACCCTTGGAGAGCCTATGTAGAAGGGGGTCATAACTTTTGCTCCTTAGCTCAGATTAAGGAGCTTTAAAAAGGAAAAATGTTCAAAATTCCATGATCTATGCAATGGTAGGCTTAAAATTATACTTTTTATAGTTATAAAAGAGAAAAAATAAAAATTTCAAGATGTATATGAGAGTTACAACTTCTCCGTAATTCATATTATGGTAGGAAGGAGTTCAGTAGTAGAGACCCAATTTCCTTAAAAGTACTTAGGTTTGGAGAATTGGGAATATTTTGAAAATCCCTCCCTTGCCTTCCCATATTTGATAATGTATTAGAGATTAATTTATGATCGATTATAATGGCTTTAAGTATGAGGTTCCGAATATCTTTTTCCTACTCATCCAAGGAATATGGTATATATTGTTATATGAGAGCTTCAAATATGGGATTGCTAAAGATTAGGGAATCTCTTTTAAATTGATTGAATTACCACAATCCTCAAAAGAGAGTATGGTAGGGAGGTATTTCTAGGAGTTCCTAAAGTGTTCAATATTTGTTCATATATAGATGATGTTCTCTAAAATGAGGGTTATAATGAAAAATAAGTAAGTATATGGTTCCATAAATGAGAAATTAAGAAAGAATTGTATATTCCTTTGAGAAATATACAAGCATGGTTGGTGTCAAAAATTATTGCTTGGACTTTTCTACTCGTAGGTTTTTGCTCGAAAACTGTGCACATCCCCCCTTGGGGAACATTTTCTTTTAAAGTGATGTCTTTCGGCCTCACCAATGCTCTAGCCACATTCCAATGGTTCATGCAGATGGTGTTTGCCCCCTATTTGGGGAATTTCCTAGAGATATTCTTAGATGATCTTTAAATTTTCTCCACACAAAGTGAGCATGTCATGAAGGTTCAGATGGATTTTCACAGAATCGATGAAGCAAATGGCAGCCTTAATGCTAAGAAATGCACTATTGGAGTCACCCAAGGGAGGTTACTTGGGCACATTGTTTCCATAAATGGTAATAGGCTACATCCGAAAAAGGTAGAATTGAATCCTCAAGCTTTCTCCACCTACCACCAAGCATCAGGTGCATTCTTTTGTCAATTTGGTTGGGTACTATCGACGCTTTATTGGATCAGTATGCTGCCTTGACACATCCAATGACCATGCTGTTAAAAGATGGCATAGTTTTCTTTTGGGATGAAGATTGCAATCAAGGGTTTGTGCAAATTAAGAGTGCCCCTGCTTTTGAGACCATCCTATGCAATCCTCATTGGTCTAAGACCTTCTACATCAATTGTGCGTTCATACAGCACACATTAGCTGGCATCCTACTCTAGCAAGGGGAAGACTAGTTCATGTATCCTATCAGTTTGCTTCACAACAAATGCTGGATACCAAGCAGT
Organism: Dipteris shenzhenensis; assembly: GCF_047967505.1. NCBI lineage: Eukaryota > Viridiplantae > Streptophyta > Polypodiopsida > Gleicheniales > Dipteridaceae > Dipteris > Dipteris shenzhenensis. The sequence goes on along the minus strand of NC_141618.1, from coordinate 33,001,232 downwards.
GCTACTCTGAGGCAGATAAGCATGCTTTGTCTTTGGTGTTTTGCATTGAAAAGTTTGTTAAGTTAGTTTTTAAAAATTTGCAATGGGTAGATCTATCCCATAGTGGAAAAACCATTTGTCATCATTTTAAAAGTCGCATCCCATAGGCTGGTTGGCTAAGTGGTTAGCAATCCTGCAAGAATATGATTTTACCTTCAAGATTGTGAAAGGAGGGTGTTCCAATTTGAAAATTGCCTTAATTGATTTGGAAAAATTTGGTAGTAGCTGCCATAGAAGCAAGTGATCCCTGGTTTTGGAAACATCTATAGATTCTTGACTGCCTTCTCTTTCCCAACTGAAAGCACTAAATACTAGCAGAAGAAGATCCGCAAAGATAGTAGTTGATATACCCTCTTTTATGGGGTGTTGTACCACCAAGGCATTGGTGGAGTGCTAAGGAGAGGTATTGATGCAGATGAAGTGCCCAGAGTGCTGAAACATTACCTTGCTTCTGACATGAAGGCATCCAAGGTCTTTTTACCTATGCTAATAGAGAAGGGTAGAACTATATGTATGCCATGATCATTACTTGTAGAAATGCACGCAATGGCCTAGTAGAACTATATGTATGCCATGATAGTTGCTAGTATAATTTGTAGAAATACATGCAATGGCTTAGTAGAGAGTTTTTAGTAATCTAGCTTCTTTTGTATGCTTTGCATTACCCTAACGGTTTCATCCTTTGAGGATATAGACCAGCTAATTGAGTATCCCAACTATTCTATTATTTGTCCTGGTTGCAAAATATGACCCAATTACAAAAGTTCATGCCAATCTTTGGCATTCAAAAAGTAAAATATTAGAATTGTTAAAATTAATACGTAACCCAGCAGCTAATCCATATAACTGCAATGCATCCATAAGAGAGCACATGTTTGACAAATTATTTTGCAGGAAGCAAAAAATATTATTTGCATAAATATGATCCAAAGGGGAATCCTTGCTGCACTGATCTACCAAGGGTCCATGAACATGAGAGGTCACCACCAAGAATGCATTGAGTAATACTTTTTTGATCTAGCCAAAAGATAGCATTACACATCCTTGGCCCATAAGTTCCTAGTTTGGGCAATGAAATTTTAATACACTAACTTTGGCAATATCTACCGACATAATGAGCAATTCTTATTTGTATAGCAATGTCTATATGCAATTGGCAATATTTTCATGTATCTACATTTGTGGTACAAAACCATGCTAGACTAGATGTAAGCCTACACAAGAACTCCTTTCAAACAATTAACCAACATTTTAGCTAGCAATAAAGTAATGGGATGCCAATCAAAAAGCGTTTCACACTTTTGCTTTTACAAGACCAAAATTTCTGGCCCTTATTGCTTGAAGGAAGGGGAAGCTATATCTCCCAAGACCGGTTAACATCTAAAGGATCATATCCTTAAGATGAGCTTAATATGCATGAAAGAAATCTATTGTAAGGACATCCCATCTTGGGAATTGCCATGTGCCCAGAGAATTTGAAGAATCATCAAGTTCTCCTTAGAGGAAAGGCATATCCAGGCTAATAGCATCCTCAGGCAACAATATAGGCATTATTCCATCCAAAAAACATTCTTGGCTACACGCTCCCATGAAGTAGATGGTAAAGGTGTAGAAAATAAATGGCCAAATGTAGCCGAAGTTCCATCTAATATTTCCTCTTGAGCAATAGGTTGTTTCTATCTAGAGGCATGAAAACATTTGAAAAACTTTTGGATGAGCAACCCTTATCCTCAAAAGAATTGGTCTTGCATAGATTCACCATTTTTTAAGTTTTCACTGGTCAATTTGTCTTATGCATGCCTGGCCTATAATAAAATTAAGTGTCTCAGCATGTTGCAATGATTTGAGCTGACATATGTGCAAGTGACCTTACTGTTTTGCAACTACCACATTCTATCTTTTTTGCCCTAAATAATATTGACCATAGTGTTTGATGACACATAGTATCCTCATGAAAAATTAGTAGTAGGCCACATCCATATCCTCATTGGCTTCAGGGAGCAAAGGCATGCATCGTACTTTATCATTTTGGTGAACTAATGATGTTCATGATAACTTTTGTTAACAATAAGAAATTTTGGCAGGGGTAGCATAGAAGCACTAGTATTCATACCAAAATAGAGACCCATACAAAAGGGTGAGTGATACAAAAGTGCATGCGAGTTGTCACGACACATAATGCAAGCTAGCGTGTATTAAGTTCTACCTGTCAAGCCAGCCCAGTACTGTGAATGTGTATTGCAATCAAAGGTAAAATCCAAAGATCAAAAGCATGAATTTGAAATACTACTTTAACCCATGATTTGTCTTAATAGCATGCCGAAACTATTTGTTGTGTTTTCATCAAAATTTGTAGCCATATTGAAAGAGTCACTAAGGAAAGCATTGCCATATACAATAATCTCTGACCGTACACTTGGTCCATGAGCTGTATTTCATGGAGCATAAACAAATGCAAATTCATATATTTCTCCATGTACCATGCATTGTATTACCTTCCATCTACTACCATTGGAATGATTAGAAGAAAGACATGGGTTGAGATCATGTTTCTACATCATCAAAGTATTACAATATCCATCACATCGAGGGTAAAATATATGATAGTTTGAAAAATGCCTATGCCTCCAATCATAGAGAGCATGTAAATTGTAAGAAAGAATTTAAGATGTGTATATACATGGAGGAAAATATAATGTGTATAAAAGAAACAAAAATAATTCATTAACAAGCATCATGTGCCTAGTAGTGTCGAATGAAAAAAGCCATACTGCTATCGGTTTGATTCATATGTACCGGTAATTCTAATACAATTACTCATTATAATAGTTGGATGGCCCATTGGTATGAACTCTATTACTATAAATTTTCATGTTATTACCATCACGGAATGAATCGACTTTATATTTATCTAATTTCTTTGCTATTTTTTTGGGGTCATGTCATTCTCATGCTATTTGGGACCAAAAATGATATTCATGAATGGTGCATTAATGTAAACGTTAATGAAAAATCTATAAAAGGGCCTAAAGGAGATAAGAATCAAGGGGACTTCCCATTTACATATGGGCTCCACAAGTAATTAAAACTCTATATGTGGGACTAACCCATGCCAATCTTTGCCACAAGTCAATCTTGCAGGTTTGACAAGTGTGATCCCCATCATGCTCCCTTGTGCTTGAGTGTGTCGTGCCCCCTTGCTTGACTTCACCATGGCAAAGCATAGAGTTTATTTACGTTAATGAAAAATCTATAAAAGGGCCTAAAGGAGATAAGAATCAAGGGGACTTCCCATTCACATATGGGCTCCACAAGCAATTAAAACTCTATATGTGGGACTAACCCATGCCAATCTTTGCCACAAGTCAATCTTGCAGGTTTGACAAGTGTGATCCCCATCATGCTCCCTTGTGCTTGAGTGTGTCGTGCCCCCTTGCTTGACTTCACCATGGCAAAGCATAGATTTTATCTAGTAGATCCATCATAGTTTGTCACCTAGCCACTCTCAAAAGGGCACAGGGGAGATGAGAATGAAGGGACCACCACTCCAATGTGAGACTAACCCACACCAATCTTTGCGATGTGTTAGTCTCGCATGCACGGTAGGCATGATTCGAAATAACATCTTGGTCCCTCTTTCATTTACGCCTAGGCCTTTCATAAATAGCGAGAAAACGATTGGTGGAACGCGACAACATCCACGTTTCAATGATACAAAGAGAGAAGCATATCATCTCTTAAACTGTCTCCATTGTTAAAAGGGCATATCCATGTTGCAGGTTTGAGATTATTTCATGACCTTGGTTCTTCCTCTCATCCCAAAATTTTAAAAGAGGTGTTTTCGTCTAGGGTGAATTGCGTACAATCTCTCTTGGAATTGATCATGTCGAGGCCGAAGCTTCTTGGTGGGTCTCTCACAAGTCATGGCACTGCAGTATTGGAGACATGAGGCTGCCAGAATGAAGGAGCAATTGGCGTTCCTGCAAAACACAGAAAGGTGTAGCCGAAGATCAGCCAACTGATTTACGTGACGTGTAAATTGCAAGTAGCTTATGCACTGAAAAAGTACTCGCGATATCTCTTGTCTGAACAATGGGTCTATTGAGGCAAATGTGGCGGCACTTTATGGGCGAAAATCTCGCAGGATTCCAAGTGGACGACTTAGAAAAGCTAAGAAACCAATTGAACACAGGTTTAAACCGAGTTCGGACCAGAAAGGTAAGAGCTTCAGCCTCAAGGGCTCTCAGAATTGGGTGCTCCTAAGTGCAGCTCTAGAAAAATCTTACAGCATCTGTAGAATGCAGCTAGTTTTTTGTTCATATTCATGGTAAACTTCTCTCCAGGTTCAATTGCTGCTGGAACAAACACAAGAACTTCATAAAAGGGTGCGTCATTTTGATGATTAGAAACAACTGTGCACGCATAATTGCATGACTTCTTTGTCGTTTGATGGTAGCTGTTCGATACGTTTTCTTCAGGAATATCTGCTTATTCAAGAAAATGAGATGCTGAGAACAAAGGTACAGTAACTCCTCTCTCATGGTTACACTTTGACTCGATGACGCGTTTCTTTCGTCTAAGTACACGTTGCAATGGCCTTGCAGCTTTCAAACATGTACACGATGCAAGGGACTACGATAATCGCAACGAACTGTCAAGATGCTCAAGAATCGTCGAGTTTAAAGGATTCGTCCAGACCAAAGGCCTCGGTGGAATCAAGCGTCAGTCCTTCCGAAACAACACTACAACTCGGGTCTAATTTCTCAGGTTATCGCATGTCCGTCCTCTTCTGGTGACCTTTTTCACTTCATTCGTAAGGATCTAATCTAAGCATTCAAAAATTTCCTGGCAGGATAAAGCTTGACAGTTGATGTAGAAGATTTGACAATAGCCTTAGTTGTTACGCCTTGCCATGTCACCACCTTTAGTAAACTTCTCCTTAATATATAGATATAGATATAGAGATAGAGATAGAGATAGAGAAGAGAGATTACGGCCCTACAAATTATCCAAGCAAGTCTAGTTAATGTGGTAGTCAATATTTGCTAACATGTTTCTAACCTTTTTCTTGTCAATTTGGGAAAGTAATTGCCAATTTAGACCTTTATATTCTTTAGAGTTATGTGCCCATTACCATTACCTTTGATTCGAAAATTAAAAGTTGAGGAAAAATGCATTTCATTTGTTTGTGTATTGAATTATTCCTAGAACTTATCATTTAATGTATCATAAAAGTCATTGTAGTCACATGATTCATGTTCTGTTTGGAGAAAGTTTGATATTTAAATCTATTAAAGCTACACAGTCTCTATCTACCTCCCTCTGTTACATACATTACTTCATCCCACTTATAAGTATTTTTAAAAATAATTTAGATAGGGTGCTACCAAAATTTAAAAATCTATATTTTGGGAAGCTTAGGATATTTTCTTTGAACATTTATTGAATTGGAGTTTTTTACTATATTGGGATTATGTTGCAAAGTAGCCACCTAAAGCAAAACATTTTTTAAAATCAAAAGTCGAAATAACAACAAAATGTAAGTATAAATATTTTCATAATCATTATATTTTAAATGTCTATTATGAAAGCTAAGAAAAGTTCTCACAATCATGCTTTTCTACTTTGCTTTCTCCTCTTAGTCCACCATAGTATTCCTCTTTGAGTAAGAGCAGTGAGGATGAAAAGTTTGTACGATCCTATTGAAAAATGCTATGAAAAAATAATTGTTGCACTTCAAAATATGTAGATACTTCAAACCTTGCCTATGAAACCTTTAGAGGTAGAGGAAAATTCAATGCTACTAAAGAATAGTTGTTGCACTTCATAATATGTAGATAGTTCAAACCTTCCATATGAAACTTAGAGGTAGAGGAAATTTCAATGCTAGGATAAAGGGAGGAATATACTAGGTTAAAATTGAGAGAGAGAGATATAGAAGGTTGAGGAGTTTTATAGCCATGGATTTGAAAGAAATGGGCCCACCCTATGTACAAAACCAATAGGTTGAAGTAGCCATTAAACGCACTTCTGCTATATTAACCCCCTCATATATAAACTAAAACCATTGAATAAAATAAGCCTCCTTTTTATAAATTAACTATAATTAAATACCTCTTGATTAGAACACAAGATCATCCTAAATTTAAAATTTATCATTATGCTTGGGGTTTTCATGATGTTTAACAATCAACATAAAATACCTTTTCCAAAAAGGGAGCATAGGATCCACCTTAACATGAAGCTTTGTATTGCATACGTAGCTAACAGGACCAAGCATCCAACAACTTAGTTTATATTGTAAATCATTTTGCTCTTTTAAGAAAAGGGCCCTATGGTTTAGTAAAGGATTCACATCCTTCCAAGCACTCTATGTATACGGTTTGGCAACACAAGGATTGGAGTGTTTCCCAAACTTGGTCGTACTTTAGGACATTATAGGATCCCACTATTCGATTAACATTGTATTTAAAATTTTTGGACTTTTTCTCTTATTTTGGACTTTTTTCTCAAACCAAACGCCTCAAAAAATATATAATTTAATTTTGTCTAAAATAATCAAAGTGTTTAGGATCTAAACCCTAACCCTAAACTCTAAAGACTAAAATAATATATTTAGTTAATAAATATTTACTAAAAAGTATTTAAATTATGATTGAAATACAATATTTATTACTTATGATATATTAAGATCCAAAATATATATTGTAATATTTGTTAAAATTTCATATAAATTAAGATTTAAATATATTTATTTAGTATTAAATATGGATATTTATTTTTAAATATATTAATATTTTAATATATTAGCATATATTAAGATTTAAAATATCTGGCATTTGGAACTCGGACACTCTGCAGTTGTACATGTGACCTATAATCTCATAAGCGGGGATACACACACACACACACACACACACACACACAGAAGAAGAAGAAAGAGAGAGTAAGAGAGAGTAGGAGGGAGAGGGGAGACAAGGAGAGGGGATCATATAACCTATTATATACTATTATATATATTATATAGATATATATATGTGTATTATATAGATAGAATTTCTATATATACCTATTTAAAAATAATACATATTATATATAATATACATATTTAAAAGTTATATATATGTGTGTGCTTTTTTGTGTGTGTGTGCATGTGTGTGTGTGTACATGTGAGGGGAGTTAGTAAAGGGGGCTTGACACACTATGAGAGAGAGAGAGAGAGAGAGAGAGAGAGAGAGAGAGAGAGGAGGTGTGTATGTGTGTGTGTGCATGAGAGAGAGAGAGGGAGATCCGGTGGAGCACACTCTAACTAATCATAGACAGGTCCTAATACTTGTCTTTCTTTCCATGCATCATGCAAGGGTGTATTTCTAACCTATGTATGTATCTTTGATGGACATGATGCTTTGCACAGGCCTAACTTTAGTAAGATTAAGGCCTGTGCAAAGTATCAGACACCTAGAATATCATTTACAAAGTTTGGACATGCATATTTTCTTGTTCACTTACTTAAACCATGGATCCTGGATGAGTATTAAAAGCATAAAACATGCTTCTTGTGTTTTGCATGGGCATGATACTTTGCATAGGCCTTAATGTAAGTCCTTGCAAAGTATCATACCCTTGGAACATCATTTGCATGGTTGGACATACCTATTTCCTTGTTTTCTTCTTGAAACCCTAAACCCTAAACCCTAATTTAATGGTAGAAAATTAGGAAAAAAATCAAAATGTACAACTATTTTTTTTAAAACCCTATCTTTTTTAAATTAAAATGAAAAAAAATCAAGCTGTAAAGAATTCTTTTAGTAAACCCCCATTTTGAGCTATTAAATTGGAAAAAAAATCCAAAAGTGAAATTATATTTTTTTGGAAAAAAATGCAAAATCTTCAAAATCTATAAATGGTTTTTGAAAAAACCTCATTTTTGTTAGTAATTTGAAACCCTAAACCCTAATTTAATGGTAGAAAATTAGAAAAAAAAACAAAATGTACAAGTATTTTTTTAAAAACCCTATCTTTTTTAAATTAAAATGAAAAAAAAATCAAGCTGTGAAGAATTCTTTTAGTAAACCCCGATTTTGAGCTATCAAATTGGGAAAAAATTCAAATGTGAAATTATATTTTTTTGAAAAAAAATGCAAATTTTTCAAAATCTATAAACAGTTTTTGAAAAAACCTCATTTTTGTTAATAACTTGGGGGAAAAATAAAAATATCTAGAAAACCCCCATTTTGAATATAAATTTGAAGATATCCTTCAAAAGTGAATTTATGTTTTTGGAAAGAAATTTATTTTTAAAACAAACTAGAATCGTTTTCTTAAAAATCCTCATTTTTTGCTATTAGTTTGTTTTTTTTCTCAAATTTAGAAATACTTAGACTTCAAAGGAAGCCTTCTCTAAAACAACATATGGCGTACGCCATATGTGAATTAATCATTTTGTTCAGTTTTGTATATTTTCTCTAAATGAGCTACATGTTCAAAAGAAAGAGGAGATGTGGCATAGGCCATATGTGAATCAATCATTTTGCTCAATTTTATATTCTTTTTCTAAATGAGCCACATGTTCAAAAACTTCTTTTATTTTTAAATTTAAATTTTTTTCTTTTAAAATGGACTCCATAGCATTGAAAGGATCTCGAACCTGAACACTTTCTTGGATCATAGATGTGAGGGCTTGCAAAATCGTGTAGAAATGCAAATCTTTTCATTGGATCTGAAGATGATCGCACATCGAGCCTAAAAATTTGCCCCTCGGTTGAGTCATTTGCATGCTAGCGAATCTTTTGGTAATCCAGGTGGTGCATATGAACTTGTTATTGCTCATTTTCTTGATGCTGAAGAAACCTTACGTTGTTGCCATACCATGCATTGCTTCGGGCAAATCCTTAATCCACAGCCAAAATATAACTTTACCTTGATGACCTCAAGTCCCAAATTGTTCCCGCAACTTTGGCCCTGAAATATGGCGTAAGCTTGTCCGTGGATGTTTGGTATAGTAGTATAGCGATGTAATTCGAACTTGTTGTAATTCGACATAAATTGCTCTGGTGTTGGCCTGAGCTTAATGCTAGCTGATCTTTCCGCCATCGCCTTCGCAGTAGCTACCATCCCTAAAGCTACGCCCACTTTGATCACCCTCAATGGCATGAAAATTGCTTCACCAACAATTCTCTCCTCCTATCTGGTAAAATTTGTTTGTATCTCTCTCACTTTAATCAAAGCGGTAGAATTTCTAGCTCTGTAAAATTGCTTCTTGCATTCTCATGCCAACCTGGCTTGCTTATTTGCCTTGATTTTCTCTGCTCCTTGGCAAGTTTCAAAGCATTGCATGCTTGTTGCCTAGATATGCTCCTTCACGAGTTTCAAACTTCGTGAGGTATTGCATCAATCTTGCTTTCTTGTTTGCCTTGATTTGCTCTGCTTCTTAGCATGTTTTCAAATATCGTGAGGCATTACATTGATCCTATTTCTTTGTAGGTGCCTTAGTCGCTTTCAAGTACAGGACAACAACCATCCAAACATCCATAGACAAGCAAGGCACATTTCTGCTACACCTCCACTCCTCGGCACTCCACTGTCAATCTATCCCCAAAGTGTTCACCCAACAAAGAGGAAGCGGAGGGGCAAGGAGAAAAGGAGGAGGCGGAGGGGGCAGGGAGAAAGGGATGCTTGTAGATTCTATTTATTTTGCCGTTGCGCGAATAGCGACCATTTAATTTGTTGTTGTGGGTTGACAAAAGGGCAAAGCGACCGACGGGGTTGCAGCTTAATATCACGATCACAAAAACTGAAACGACATGATACCGACACATTATTGTATTGCACAAACTTTGCAATTAGCAACAAAATTCTCACGAATGCTCCATACCAGACGATTTGGACATCTGGCAAAGTCATCCAAGTCCCTCCAAATCTACAAGATTTGAAGCAATTAGTTCCCAAGCAGAGGAGGAGGGAGAAAGGGACTAGGCAGAGGGGGTGGGGGAGGGGGAGGAGGAGGGAGAAAGGGAGCTAGAGGCCAAGATGTGGCACATGCCACATGTTGAGGAGGACTTTGGTTCAAAATTATGTGGTGTCAACCAAAGTGTAATTATTTGGTTAATCATAGAAGGTATTTTTGTAAGCTTATCTAGTATTTGGTAATTTGACTAAATTTGGGTTTTCAAAGTTTGCTAGAAAAACTGCCAATGGTTACTCTATATAAGTGGGTGTGTAAAGTTTCAACCAATGTTGCAATATTTGATTTGAAGTATATGAAAAAAAACCATGGAAGTATGATATTTTAAAAAATTGGACTTGTATTTAGTCCAGTTTTGGAATTGGACTTTATACAAGTCCAATTTTTTTGGATACAATGTTGATTGCATATATGTCTCTATATTTCACTAATTTTTGTCCAATTGTTGACCAAATTTGGTAGAATTTTAGCTATTATAAGACCCCACTACTAATCCCATATAGGATTTGTCCAAACAAGGGACTAGAGTGATTTAACTTGGACCAAACTCGGTGGTATTTTAGGTCATGATAGGACCCCAATACTTACCATATTCTATTGTATATAATATCCATAAATCACCAATTTTGGCTCAATGGTGTGACCAAACTTGGTGGGAATTTAGATCACACCATCGAGACCCCACTACTTTCAAAATTAGCCCCAAAAGTATGCATGCATGAAATGTATATGTATGTAGCTCTTATGGTGATATTTTTTCTTCTTGCCAAAAGAACTTCATTATTTTGAGAAGCTTATCCACTACCATGGTTACATAGGAGATGATCTAGACTATTCATACACCACATGGGAAAATTATCAATTTGGTTGGGATAAACAATAGAGTTCCACATGGGTGGTTGTGGAACCTAGCATGATGAAACCCTCATGAAATTGAAGATCCTATCAAATTGCTCCTGCTAAAAAAACCATACAATTTTGCTTTACCCTCTCACTAGTTTCATTGATTTATGGTATAATCTTCATGTTTAATATATCCTAAATGTGGGGGTTAAAGGCCACTATACCTTAATCCCAGTTATGTATGTACAATACTCAAAGACATAGATATATATGGATGATATAGAAGATGAGGTTGTCCTGTACCCACCAAAACTTATGTGGCTCTCTTATGGCTCTCCCTCTCTTTCACCTTCTTCCATTCCCTTTCCGTTGTTGAGATCTTTCAACTAGTATCAAGGCGTCAGTGTTCTAGCTGAGCCCGAGTGTGTGTTTAGAGCTCAAAGTCTACTGCTATAGCTCTATGCGAGAAAGGAGAAACTCGTTGGGTGACTTTACTTGCATCCTCCTATACAAAGACCTTGCAAAAACCTTTGGAAAGTCCTCTGAATGGTTTTGGAGCAAAAAAGGCATTTTTTTATGATTCCCTTATTCCTTTAAATGCAACTTCATGGGAATAAACATCAATAATGTCTCATCTAAGTGAGCATAGCACTATGAGTGCATCCATTGAAATATGTCAAAGCTGTCCCTCAGCATAAAATAGCATATGTGTGCTAAATATCCATCAATAAAGTATCCCACAAGGCAATCTGAGCCTATGAGCGCATCCAACAAGGATCACAATGCATTCGAATGGCATGTAAAGCATACACTACAACCTAATGCGAACCACAAATGAGTGCACGAGAGAAGGATCTTCTCCAAATCTCTATGGATGTGTGCAAGAGCTGACAGGTAAGGGTTTTTGGGCCTCTGAAATGGAATGGAACAGACAATTTTGGAGACCGTGGTCCCATCACCAAGTCCAACAAATGGACCAAAAAACATTTTTGCAAACAGATTTATTTGTAAACACCACCGGAGTGCAAATAATGATCAATACAAAAGTTTTAGGACCTCCTGATCCATCGAAATTGACATACCTGCTCATATGGATGTGTAGTATATGCACATGAGTCAAATGCATTTGGATGCTTTGAGCCTTGAATTTTGGTGACATTATCCTTCATTAAGGTAGACATATTTGGATGCACCTAGTATTTGGTGTGATTTCTCTCTTGCAGGTACTAGCATTTTGAATTTTGCGTTATTTGCATCATGGCATCCTCTTCCATGTTTGAAAAGGAGATTTTCAGCATTAAAAAGTTTGATGGGACAAACTTTTATTTGTGGAAAGAATAGATAAGGGGTGTGCTTATTTGAAAGAAGTAGATTAAACCCTTGGTAGGGATTGGAGCTAAGCCTGTAGATATTGTAGAGGATGATTGGAATGAGTTGGATGCATTGGCAAAGTCTACTGCTAGACTTCATCTTGCAGAGTCAATTTATTTCACAATAGTAAATGAGCAAACTACAAAAGATTTGTGGAAGAAATTATGTGCCACTTATGAGAAGGAAAATGCCTCTAATAAAGTTTACCTCATGAAGAGGTTGTTTGAGCTGCAAATGAAGAAAGGGGTCTCCATTGCTTCTCACTTGAATGAATTCAATATTATTTCTAGCCAACTTCAAGCTTATAAGATGAATTTTGATACAGAGACTAAGGAAATATTTCTCTAATGTTCATTGCCATCCTCATGGGATACCTTCTATATATCTATCCATAACTCTGCATCTGGTGGAGTACTAAAGTTTAATGATGTTGTGGGTAGCTTGTTGGCCGAGGAGATTAGATGAAATTCTATGGAAGGAAACAAGCAAGATGCAACCTTAAATGTGCAAAGGGGCAGACCATAGTTCAGGGGGAAGTCCCAAGAAAGTGGGAAGTCTCGTTGGAAATTCAGGGCATGGAACATTGAGTGTTACCATTGTGGCAAGAAGGGCCACATGAAAAAGGATTGCTACAAGCTAAAAAGAGAGCAAAAGGAAAAGAAAAAGAATGCAAATTGGGATGCAAATAAGAAGGAAGAGAGTCCAAGGGAGGAATTTAAAGAAAAAATCAAGATCAAGGAGATTAATATAGTCATCACTGATAATAGTGACAATGACATTCTCTTCATAACTAGTCTACTCACAGACTTGCTTACCACTTCATATGATGCATATTTTTAAGATTGGATTTTGGATTCTAGTGCTTCATTCCATGTTACTTCTCATAGGGAATGGTTCTCCACTTATGAAAGTGGAAAGACAAGTTGTGTGCATCTTGGAAATAACTATGAATGTGACATAGTGGGAGGAGATGACATAAATTTTTCTTTTGCAAATGGGTTTGCATTTGTTTTAAAAAAATGTGAGACATATTCATAAGCTAACCAAGAGTCTCATTTCAGCAGGTCAGCTAGATGATGTTGGTTTTCAGACCGCTTTTGGCTTTCAAAGTTGGAAAATTCAAAAGGACTCTATGGTTTTGGCCAGGGGTGCCAAGTGTGGGACTTTGTATCCCTTACATGTATTAGGGGTGTCTAATCATGTTGTTGCAATAACTGAGCAGCCAAGTACTTCTTTGTGGCATTGCAAGTTGGGACACATGAGCTAGAATGGAATGAAACTCTTATGCCATTTGGGTTATGTACCGCATTTGAGTTTTTTTTATTTTAAATTTTGTGAGCATTTTCTCTATGGAAAGTAGACTAAGTCAGCCCATAAAAGAAGGAGAACGAAAGATCTTGAAAGTCTTGATTTGGTGCATTCAAACATATGTGGTCCCATGCCTACACTGTCACTGGGTGGGGCTGAATACTAGGTGGCATTCATTGATGATGCAACTAGGAAAGTGTGGGCTTATGCTATAGCTCGAAAGAGCTATTTATTCCAGGTATTTCAAAAATGGCTGGCTTTGGTTGAAAATCAGTCAAGTAGAACGCTTAAATGCCTATGGATTGACAATGGTGGAGAGTATCTCGCTCATGACTTTTAGCATTTCTATGATACATGTGGGATTAAGAGGCAGCTCATGTCCCCTTGTACTCCAAAATAAAATTCAGTTGTAGAACAGATGAACCGCACCATTCAAGAAATCTTGAAATGTATGCTTTTCAATGCAAGTCTTTTTGGTGGTTTTTGGGCTGAGGCAATGAAGACTGTAGTGCACGTGATCAATAGATCACCTAGTAAGAGTTTGGATGGTGTATTCCTGAAGAGGCATGGAGTGGCAAGAAGCCCTCTTACTCTTATTTGCATATATTTGGGCATGAGGCATATGCACATGTGCCAAAAGAGCTTCGGAAGAAGCTAGATCCTAACTCTAGAAAATGCATCTTTCTGGGTTATGGTGAAAGTGGAGAGATCGGCTATCGTCTCTGGGATCTAGAAGCAAAGAAGATAATACAAAGCCATGATGTGGTCTTCAATGAGAAGAGGATGCATAAGACACCCATGAGGGATGTGGAAATAAGGAGAATCACTTTCCAAGATGTGAATCCACCTGCATATATTGATAGAAAGCAAGCTATCCATGCACCAAATGTGCAAGAAATGGTGCCACCAGTTACTCCCACAGGTACACAATCAAGGGAAGATGATGGATTATCTATTGGTGGAAATGATGATCCAAATGTGACTGATATATGCAGTCAGGATAGCTGAAATGCCCTTGAGAAGAACATCTAGAGTGTCTCGACCACCTGAGAGATTTATTCCAAGGGCAAACTATGTGATGCTTACTGATTGCAGGAGCCTTCTTGCTACAAAGAGGCTATGATGCATGAGGATCAGCACAAGTGGGAGTGTGCTATGCAATTAGAGATGAATTCACTCATGAAAAATAAGACTTAGGACTTGGTTTCTTTGCCACATGGAAAGAAAGCATTGCCATGTAAATGGGTCTACAAGATGAAGGTGATGATGTTAAATTACACGGTGCAGCAGAACAAAAACTGAACAAAGAATAGAGAGTACACAGGAAATTGGAGAGGAACAAGCTTTTCCTTTAATACTGATGTAGTACAGATGATGACTCCGTCCACCCATGCGCTCCCACAGTGGAGCTTAGATGGCGATCTAGACAGATACTAGGTGAAGAGCTACTAGCTAGAAGATCTGATGTGATCTAAACTGATCTGATCCAATGGACTAGAGAGGTCGCATCTTTATAGCTATGATGGCAGTAGTTGGATCAACGTAGTCGGTGGAGTCGACCAGTCGACCTAGTTGGTGGAGCTGACCAATCAACCTAGTCGATGGAACTGACTAATCGTCCATAGAATATTCAAAGAATATTCCCTATACCATTGTCTCGGGGGCTCCCACCCCCAAACCCCCACTAGGGGCGTCATTGGCCCTCCTGGGACCCCCCAGCTAGGGGCCCAACTGGCCCCCGGGCCCCAGCAAGAATAAGGGGCTCCCACACAATCATCTTTCTACCATCAATAGTCAAGAGAGAAGAAGAGGGAAAGGAAAGAGAGATTGGAAAAGGGGAAAGAGGGAAAGAAAGAGAGAAGAAGAGGGAAAGGAAAGGAAAAAGAGACATCGCTAGTTGTTGAGTGGCACTTACCTTCTCTATGGGTGGCGATGCAGGGGGTACGTCCATTATTTAGATTTCTTCTTTAGAGGCCTCTTCTCCATCTAAATCCTTAGGAGATTCAGAAACTGTAGACATGAAGCAGTGTCACTTCCTAGCTCCTCTTCTTCTTCTAGCTCTGTTGCACTAGGTTGGACTATAATCTTCTCCTTTGAAGCACCAAAAGACATGTGTCCGATCTTTAGTAACTGACTGCATCACTCCTTCTTAGCCATGGTCTTCCTAGTATGGCCGGATAGCTCCTTCTAGTATCTTCTATATCAACCACATAGAAATTAATTGTGGTGGTCAACCCATTGACTATGATGGGCAAATCCTCAATGACTCCCAAGGTGGCGAGTCTTCTTCCATCTGCTACCTTGATTCGATTGGAGGAATGCCTATTGTATTTTAAATTCAACTTTTTCATGATGTGGGGTACCATGATGTTGCATGCGGCACCACCATCGACACACATAGTTTTGATGCGACAATTATCTATGATGACATCTATGGTGTGTGGGTGTTGATCAATGTCTTCTGTAATAGATGCGATTTCCCATACCTTCCCTTTCTTCTTGGCCCTCCATGTAGAAAGCCCCTCTTGTAGCTCACACGTAACCTTAGGACCTAGTGCTATAAGTTCTGGGAGAGTTATGTTCAAATACTGGTTGGTGATGTCTTCAACCACTGAGTAATCTTCTTGCCTTGATCCAATGGGAAAATTTGAGGGTGACCACTTTCTTCTTCATGTTTTGGAATCTTTACTCTTTTTTGCAAGAGGACCGAGCATCTCCACATCTGGAGGTTCCAAGAAAGACACCTTCTTCCTTGGTCGATCAAGTCCTTGACTGGAGGAAGGATTCATAGCTTCATGACTTCTTTTCCCAAGATCCAAGATCTCTACATCTGAGTCTCCTACATTAGATTCACCAAGAAGGTTTATACGCAGGCCATTTGGGCATTCTGTTCAGTAATGTCCTAGTGACAATCAAAGCACACGATATTGGCACGTTCTCTTGGGGTGCGATTGGCTTGATTCTTGATTCCTACCATCTGAAGCTAAAGATCATTAAGGACCCATGCCAGATTTTTGAGACGTGGTTCTTCAGATGGCATAGAAAGGATGGGGCGCTATTGGCAAATTTGGGGAAACCCTCCATGTGGTGGGTGAGAATACATTCCAGGAGGAAACACCATATTAGAGAATTTGGGAAAATCCTGATAATTTGGAAATTTTTGAGGGGTTGTAATTATGTAACATTCAATGTTTTTCATTGATTTTTCCCATAGATTTGGCAATCCATCCAAATCTCACAAATGTGCATGGTTTGCATCAACATAAATAAAATGTCAAATGTTGAGGTTTCGACCAATGCATGGTAGTTTTTGAGGGGTTGCAATTACAATGCATTGAGTGCACTCCATTGACTTTGTCACTAGATTTGGCCATGTATATGAAACTCACAGTTTGGATGTGAACGCTCTGCATTAGCCGAGAAAAAAACATCATATGTTTGAGTTCAATGAAGCATTTTTTGTCTCTTCTCGAAAAAAGGTGATGTTCAAAAACACCATTTTAGTTTAGTTGGAGAAAAAGTAGTTGGATAAAAACACTAGTCCTTGATATTTTGTCAAGTGTGTAGAACTTGCAACCACAAAGCAATGGTCTGCAAAAAAAAGGATAAAGAAAAAAGATCAATGTCATACCTTCCAAATATTTGTCAGTATTCAATTAAATTATCATTGTGTAAGGAAAAAAAAGTCATGCTTTTCAAGTACCTTCACTCCATTGTGGAGTTAGCATTGGAATCTGTACTATGAGACAAACTAGAGAAAGCTCACTTGCATGCAATGGTTGGTATCTTCACCTTGATGGGGAGGTTGCTGCTCTTTGAGGAAACCTTCTTTGAGAGGTTACCTTTTGGGACCCATGACCATACAATAACATCAACAGATTCCCAATGTGGAGGATCACCTTTATTGCACATCCAAATCTTGTTCCAACAATCTACATACACCTCCTCAATTTGTGCATTGCATCTTTTTCATATAGGTGCCCAATATTGTATGAAAACCTTCTTGAAATTTTTAGATTTATTACCCTTTTGTACGTCAGTTTGAGCAATGCCTAGCCGAATTGGGTAAATTTTTTTTGCTGGTCGAACCAAAAGAAAGTGTCCTTTTTGTACATCAACCATTGGATCAAATGATTGTTTTGGCTTTTTCCTTTGAGGTCCACAGTAGTGATCATTCAACTCTTCAATTCCTTGAAAATCATCATTTTCATTATCAACTACTTGCACACAATCAATATGTTGCATCTTTGGCCAAAATCTCTCGTACATGCCCTCTACACTATTGTTTGGTTTATGAAGCTTATCAATCATGTTCTTCTAGTACTTCACTACCGGCTTGTAAAACTTTGTGAAACATGCTTCTGGACCTTGCAGGTGCGCCCATTTTTCCCAAAAGTGTACATACTCCTTGATACCAACTATCACATTTGAGTGATCCTTCACATACTCAAACATGGGTACAAAAGGTGGCTCTCCACTTGGTAGCATTGGATGACCATCTAAATGTCTCTTCCACAACTCAATGCCACCTTCACTTGGTTGCCAATCTAATGATCATGGATGCACTTTATATTTCATGATAGGAACTTCATTTCACATAAAGAACCGAAATTGGAGAGGCTTTGAGTGTCCCACTAAAGCATCTTGCCCATCGCATAGGCATCCATCAACATAGCTCTTGAAATTAGGGACTTCCGTTACCAAAAATGGCATTGGAGAAGACTCCTCACATTGTCTAAAAGTATCCATGAGATGTGCAAATGTCAATGTTTGGCTAGTTCTTAACCTCTCTAAAAACCTGCTGAAGATTGCATCAATATCCTCATGTGTTTTCAGAACCACAATTATCCAATTACAACAATAGGTGTCCAGGTAGTTTCTTATAAGGATTTTCTTGATGGAAACTTCCAAGTCCAAGGTCTTTGAATGTTCCACCCACTGCTCCAAGATGAAGTTGTTGCTTGTCATTAGAAACATAGTGAGAATCCAATGCTTCTCTTGAGGTTAGTGCGTTTAGCAGAGCGTTCTCAGACCTTGGCGTCCCATCATGTACCAAATCTCCAAGTGCATGGTTATCAAATCTTTCAAGATTTCTCAAACGCAAAGCCAATGAACCGATTGTGAAGTTAGGATCCGACGGCCACAAGGATAAAGAAAAGTGACCATAACGTCCTTGACCATGTCCATGTGTTATCATGCCAGTCAAAGCCACTGGGAGCTGAAAGGATTTATCTGTGTCCTTTGAACGATTGCGTAATCTAGGGATGGCTGTGTTCTTTTGGTCCATCTTATCATGGATAATGCACAAGTATATCTGAGGATACATTTCAAAAAATGTGCGCCAAGTGTAGTACACATTTCTACAACTTTTTTGTTGTAATATGTGCTTTCTTCTATCTTCCATTAACTTATTACATTGATTTTGGCATTTTGTCGCTACAAGTTGAGCCTTGATTGCACTACATAAACCACACTTAGAGAATTCACTTGTTTTTAACCAAGTTACATGCCTAAATTCAGAGTTCCATATATGGTTGAATGTGGAAGTTAACATCTCCTTACAACCCACACTATGCTTTAACTGCATGTTAACCTTATAGAGAATATCAACCTGCTTGTATACATCCAGTATCACCAGTTGTGTTTCCCTTGATCCATCCTGAAGTGGTCTACTTTTGTGTGGCATACGCTTAGAATTGTTATCCACAAAATCTTGGATTATGGCTCTACCCAGTTCTGTGTGGTCCCAACCTCTCTGCACGATTCCTTTATTACCATGCATGCACCTTTGTATACCAATTTCAAATTACTCCCTATATTGATAAAATGTTGTTTTTGGAATACCATGCATTTCATACCATGATACAACAAACTTGAATACCATTCAATAAAAAGATGTATTTGAACTGCCCATTGTCATCTTTTTGACAAGCAACCCCAAGATTGTCATATACATAATTGGTGTGAGCCTCCAAACTTTGGCCCCAATACTCTATGCGTAATTTGGATATCATGCCAGTTATGTGTACCCTCACTCACAGACTCCGAATTCTAGATTGTCAAACTTCCTTTGCTCAGCAAGCCAACATCCACTGTGCTTACTGCAACACTGTCTACACCCAACTCAACTCCATTGAATTGTTCCAAGTGCATGGATCATGGCTTTTCTTCTCCTTCCATCACTGGTATCTCTACTTCCACGAGCGGATCTTGGCCACCCTACTAGGGGATGAAACTTTTTCTCTGAGTTTCTAGAACTATGACCATCCAAATGGAAGCACAATCCACAATCCCTTGGCTTTTCACAGAAGCACAATCCACTGCCTACTTGAAATCCAAAGAGCACAAGCTCATGAACAACAATGGCTACTCAATCATCCAAGTAAGAAAATGAAAGAAATAGAAAGTGTACCTGATTCTTGCATGTTCTCCATCTTTTCCATTTCGAAACACCACGATTTGAAAGCAAGAGTTGTAAAAGTACGAATCTCGAAGTGTGATTTGAAATTAGGGTCTTTAGTATATGATTTGACTTTCAGATCTTGAAATTTGAAATTTGAATTTTGTATCTAAGATTCAAATTTTCAATTTTGAATTTTAAATTTTGAATCTAAGATTTTGAAGTTTGAATTTTGAATTTTGAATTTTCAGTTTTGAAATTTGAATCTTAAGATTTGAATTTTAGATTTTAAATGGGGAGATTTGGCTGCATGGCCAAATCTTCCTAGCTTCTTTCAAAACATACAAGATTTGGCCACACAGCCAAATCTCCCTAGACCTTGGTGATTTGAAAGAAGCTAGGAAGATTTGGCACCACAACTAAATCTCCCTAAACCTTGCTGCTTTAAAAAGATTTGGCCACACGGCCAAATCTCCCTAGACCTTGGTGATTTGAAAGAAGCTAGGAAGATTTGGCACCACAGCTAAATCTCCCTAAACCTTACTGCTTTAAAAAGATTTGGCCACACGGCCAAATCTCCCTAGACCTTGGTGATTTGAAAGAAGCTAGGAAGATTTGGCACCACAGCTAAATCTCCCTAAACCTTGCTGCTTTAAAAAGATTTGGCCACATGGCTAAATCTCCCTAGACACTCATGATTAGAAACAAGCTAGCAAGATTTGTCTGCACAAATAAAACTCTCCAAAACTTGCTGCTTTGAAAAGATTTGGCCGCATGGCCAAATCTCCCTAGACCCTCCTAATTAGAAAGAATTTAGCAAGATTTGGCCATACAGCCAAATCTCCCCAAACCTTATTGCTTTGAAAAGATTCGACTGCATGGCCAAATCTCCCCAAACCCTGCTGCTTTGAAAAGATTTGGCCGCACGGCCAAATCTCCATAGACCCTCGTGATTAGAAAGAAGCTAGCAAGATTTGGCCACACGGCCAAATCTCCTTAGACCCAGGTGATTTAAAAGAAGCTAGAAAGATTTGACTAATTTGAAAGAGGCTAGCAAGATTTGGCTACATGGCCAAATCTCTCCAAAGCTAGTGCTTTGAAAGAAGCCCACAAGATCTGGCCATAAGGCTAATCTCCCCAAACTTTGGTGCTTTGAAAGAATCCCATAAGATTTTGCCACACATCCAAACCTCCCCTTCCGGTGCTTTAAAAGAAGCCCATAAGATTTTGCCGCATGACCAAATCTCCCTAGACCCTGGTGCTTTCTCAAATCTACCACTATGTTTGGTATTAATTCTCAATTCTATTTCAGATATGTTTATTGATAATGTGTTTTGTCTAACATTAAAGATTATAAAGATGATAGTTTGTATAGTGCTTGGATTTTTTACATGAAAGACACAAATGTGAAGAAGGTTGAGAAAGTTGTAAGTGGATTTGGAGAAAAAAGCATACCATGGTACTTTGACATATACAGTATTGAGGGAGCACAGTTGACACGAGTTCACTTATTTGTTTTGTTATCTAACAAAAGTGCATACACTTGTGTTGGATCGGTACATCAAATCACAGAAGATGTGGTTGGAAAAGAGGGAGATATTGGATTGTTAATCATTATAAATCAAAATAAGAAATTTCTCTTGGATCCTAGCGATTATGAAGCATCTTGTATGAAGTCTGATGTAGATGACAACATGCACTCAAGAGGCTGGATAAGTGTTGAATCAATTGATGGAAATGAAATTGACACAGTGACAACAATCATTGAATCATATTGCAAAGTTTCACAACATTAAAGAAGCACAAGAGTGGGAAAGATAGTGGGGAAGGAACAAAGAAAGGAAAGTTGACTATGGTTCAAGCACCAGGTGGTAGTGGAGAAGGGGAAAAGAAAGGAAAGCTCACTATAATTGATGTACCAGAGGAAGGAACACCTCCAGAGGGTATGCTAGTAGTTGTGGAAAGAAGCAGTGGTAGTGAATTGGAGCCAAGTGGAAAGGTCATAGGAAAAAAAGGGCAAAAGAAACCATCAAGCTTGGTGGAATATGAAAAATACTACCCATTCGGGTTGCATGCAACATTTCTAATTCCAGTTGCAAGATGTCAAAAAACTCCTCCAAGCTATGTATATAGAGGGTTGAACAAAGAGCATGTGGAGAAGCTTGCTGCAGACTTCAGTTATAACTCTAGGCCTCCTACTGCTGTAGCAGATTTAATGCCTTTCAATCCTGAAACAAAGCAGCCCCTAGAAAGGGTAGATAAAAAGGATTTAACCAAGTGCCACTACTGGATACTATCTGGACAACATTCAATATATGCTGCTAAAATATTCACATCTAATGATGATAACAACACGGCCCAAAGAAAGAACTACTACTGCACCCGTCAGGCGAGGATTGTAGTAAATTGTCCCACATGCTTTTGTGTGGAGATATCAAAGATGGCAAACCTGGAGTCTCAAAATACCTTGAGACAATCTCCATACATTGATATACTTAAGTAGGTGAGGGGACAATGGATTCTCTTTAACAAACCCAAAAAAGCACAACAAGGGCTTGCAAAAGGACATCCAGATCGTGCGAATTGGGATATCAGTACATATTTTAATTATGAATCATTTTTTACAAGAATGTTTTCTTAATTATTGCATTCTAATGGATTCATATATTTTGTAGGCTTTCATTGACACTGGCAAGGTAACATTGGGCAATAGCTTTGCCACAAAGGATGTATATATGATAATTACAAGCAATGCCATTTATGATGGTTGGATCTCCATCCTTGAGGATTACATTGTAGGCAAATATTCACAAGATGGAAAATGCCGTAGGCAACCCATAGTCTCAATGTTTAGATGCTTGCGTGGATTGAGTGATGATCAAATTGGTCAAATTCAAAATGACATTAAGGAAGGTAGAGTAGTCATAACTAAAACAAAGACTGATGCCATGATTCTTGATATTGAAGGATGAGCTATGCAGATCAAGAGAGATGCTGCACTACAAGAAGAACTTTATATGTTTATATCAGCCAAACGGCCTTCTTTAATGTTAAAAAATTGGGATGAGTGCAGATTACATTTTAAAATTACTCCAAAATTTTATCATTGGATTCGTGGTTGCTCTGATTCATGGTTAAAACTAAAGCTTCAATAGGGCAAGGAAACTCCACCTTTGCCTGATGCTGCAAAGGGGTATCTGAGGTGGATTATGGGACAAAGTGAAGGTTCAAGTCATGGACTGAATTCCATATGGCCTTGGAGGTTCTACACAGTCGGTTCAAACATGGAGGGAATGGAATTTATACATAATGTGTACCAAGAGCCAATGGCAATAGGGGTTGCTTTTTTGGATGTAATGTATGGACCAAGCAGAAGTAGAAATTGGAATGAGGATCGCTTTGAGTGTTTGTTGAAAAGCTTGATGACAATCACTTCTCCCCCAGTGCAATTCCTTCTTGTGGTGTTCTTGACCCTGGATCATGTATCATGTTTGAAGAATGCATTGAATAAGACATGCGGACAATCTAAAATACACTTTGGTTGCCTTAATTTTGAAACTGCAGATATATTTGTCACGGGATCTATGGATGGCTTAATTGCCTGTTTACTAGTAAGCAAGGAAAAGCATTTCAACGATATTGACCACTATACCAATGCACAATGTAAGCCATCAATATATGTTGCAGATGAAAAATATGAAAAATCCAGTGGTGCAGAAGAATCAGGTGACGAGGATGATGATGACGAGGATGATGATGATGAATTTGACATTGAATTGTCCTTGAAAAAAAAAACGTTCAAGTATCATGAAAGACATGATCATGCGTTTCTGTTGAGAAGATGAGTATGTATTGGACTTGTTCTCTGAGGGGCTTGCTGCAATAGAGTCTCTTTCTTGTAAGAGGTCTGTTGTTTCAGTTGTTGAGACTTATGAGAAGTTGGCAAAGGTGGAAAGTATTTGTTACAGGTATGCTTACAGTAATCATGAAATTCGACAATGGACTGGCTTGCAAGAACCAATATTGGCAATAGAGGGGGTACCAAAAGAAGATGATACAACTGAAGGTGGAGGGGATAAAGAAATTGATACCATACCAAGACAAAAAGAGCTTCAACCCTTCAATGAAGAGCAGCATGAGCATTTACAAAAACACGCTTCAAAGTTTTGGGAAATAGAAGAGGAAGCAACAGGTCCTTGAAATTGTCCTTTTATATGGTGTTCATGTTTTCCATATGTTATCTTGCTATATTCTCCATATGATGTATTAATTTCGTTCCAAGGATCTTTTAATATTACTTGGAAATTTCTTCTATCTCATTGCCATAATTCAAACATGAACATATGTATTCTTGAATATGTTTCGTGATGAATGAATTAGTGTAAATTGTTGTTTCTATCCTTATTCACTTCATATGAATGCTAAAATATGTTTTGGCCGCTTGGCCAAATCTTTTCTTAGTGGGACTACTTGGGCAATGCTAGATAATGTTGGACTCCACTCTATCTATCATCATGCAAAGGTTTTTGGCATTGTAAGGATATGTAGTTTTGGGGATTAAAATAACTTGAAAGGGTATAGATTCAACAACTTTAGGGGTATACTATGCATATGAACATGAATGCTTTCTTTTTTTTAGTAATCCAATTTTGTTTTGAAAAAGAAAAACATGAATGCATGCTTTTACTCAAACAAATTTCATTGAGAGCACACAACCTAAAGTTTGACAATTTGGTTTTCCAACTCAATCTTTAGTTTGTTTCTACTTATGAATTTCATTTCCTTGTTTATCAATAGATCTTGGCCATCTCAATTTCACATCGCTAGAAGCATTGCCTATATATGTGATACATGATCCAATGATTCATTATGTGCCTAATTCGAACATTAGCATGCAAGTTCCAAGCTCAACATGGTTGATTGAAAATGTTGAGGATGCAACGTCTGGAGTTAATGTTCCATTGACAAATGTGGATGCAAGCTTAGAAGGTAAAGGAGAAGATGCAATGTCGTTGTATGAAGCCAAGGTGCAGGAAGAAATCTTAAAAGGTAAAGGAGAAAACATAATGTCACCCTCAGAAATAATGTCGAAAGAGGTGATAACAGAAATAAGACTAGCAGTGATAATAGATTTGAAAGGGTTATTGCTCGAGCATTGTTTTTCAAAGTCAAACAAACATATGAGCTTACACAATGGGAAGCATTGGCTTGTTCTCCGTCCTGGGTGTTTGGAGTTTCTACAATGGTTGCTCGATCACTAACATTTGGCATTTGGTCCACTCGAGGAGAAAAGGGCATGGTGCAACACATGCTGGACACTTTGGAGCATCATGTTAACAGAAAGTTACATTTCTTCATGGTTTGGGTGCAATGGCATGCCATAAGCATACAAAGAGTAGAATCATTCGACCAGATAGGATGAATGTGGAAGCGGAGTTTAAACCATTAATGAGAGTGTGGTGTTGTTTCAAAGAGGAATGCAAACCAGCAAGAACAGTGTTCATTGATGTTTTGCCTTACACGGGTTGTGTTAATCCAGCAAAAAATTGCATTTTCCCTACAAAATTTGATATAGATTGTGGTGATTCTATTTTGCTTCATGAGTTATTGCCATACCTACAGATGCTAGATGATGCAGTAGATGTGCACAGTGCCATCTCTTCTAACAGATTTGGTCAAGCTCTGATTGTCGAAGGGCATGATATGTTCTATTATTTTCAACCAATGATCCTTGAATTCAAAGAAAAAAACAAAGAAGTGCTCAAAAGGATGAATATCGAATCTCATATGTCTACTCGTAGTTCAAAAAAAGACACAGAGAAAGGTATTGCTTCACCTATAACCAAAACTAGAGTGAGAGGGACTTGTCCTACTACAAGAAGTATGGTGCATGCTCAACATGTTACATTGAATGAAGAGGAAGAATGCATGCTAGGAAAAATTACCAAAATGGGGCCGTTGAAAGATAGTGAAGCAAAACGCTTTACCATGTTTCTTGGATGCAAGGAAAGGGGAATCACTGCTGATGCTACAAGGGCATTCTTAGCCAACTTGATTCAATTTTATTGCATAGACAACCCTTAGTGAATCTGGGTGATCTTGTTAATTAGAGTTACAGACACAAATGCTCAGCTAAAACATTTGTACCTGCATTCTGATTTATATTTGGACACTATTTGGTTAGATTTGTTTTGCAAAACATTATCTTTCAATTTGTTTTGTGAAAGAATTAATAGACATTGAGTTAGTACCTTGTGCAAAAAATGCTTTGTGCTTTGTGATGTGAGTTTGTATTCCTCCACTAAAAGAATGATTCTTTGATTTTAAACATATGATAGGTGTTGCAGATTGTCCTAAAAAGTTGAAGAGCTATCTTATTACAAATTTTGATCCTACATCCAATGGTTTATGGAACATGAATTGCCCATACCCATTGAGCACGTGTTTGAAATGAATGGCATCCATTATGAAGTAAAGAAATCAACAATACTTGGGGCAGGATATGGTCTTTTTGTACATACGAGCATCAAGAAGAAACAAGATTTGATGGTATATAATGGTCCAAAGTATGATTATGATACTTGGAGATCTCTCCTCAAGTTTTTCCCAAGGATGAAGACTTATGGAATGTTTGAAGATCCATTCATTGAGCCATTGACAGATGTGAAATGTATTGTGGGAGATGTATTGTATGGAAACATTACTGGATATATAAATAGCTCAATGTATTATAAAGAAAGAACAAATGTTATATTTGTATACATCCCTAAGCTACCACCTTGGGCTCAAAAGTCACAAGGAGATTTGAGTGCCCATGGCTACAATACTGTGCAAACCATAAAGGATATCTCCTTCGGAGATGAGCTACTTTGTGAGTATGAATACTTGTCTCAGGGGGGTCACTATGTATAAACCCTTTATATCACGTGCGTTCAAGGCCTATATTTAAAATCCCTTATCTGTAAATTTTTTCATTAATAAAATGTACCCCTTTTCTATACAAATCTGTAAATTTTTTCCAAAACTATTTTAAATATTCCCTTATGTATATTTATTTCTGTAAATTTTAGAAATAAAAAATATCCTTCTGTTGAACTCACGTGATAGGGTTACATATGATGAGTGACCCCCCCGAGATACTTGTATGAAATTGTTAATGATTGTGTTAAACGATGTGATGCAAAATTTAGTTTGGCTATGTGTCAATGGTTTTGATTATATTTAGCACAAGAAAGCAATTTAAAAAAAGTTTTTAATCAAGACCATGTCTCTGAGTTTCATGAGCTCTATTGTGATGGAAAGTTTCACGAGCTCTATTGTGATGGAATGGTGTTTTTGAACACCACATTTATATGATGGATGTCAAAGCTCTACCATAATCCTATTGCATATGTCAGTAGTGCAATTTATCAACATAGAAACATATGCATTTGGCATTAATTTGATACATCTAATATACCAAATAAAAATTGACAGTTGTTGCAAGTTTAATTTTGTTTTTGAACACCACATTTATATGATGGATGTCAAAGCTCTATAACAATCCTATTGCATATATCAATACTGTAATTTAATTTACTCCAATGAATCTTCCTAATGCAACATCTATAAATTGGCTTTTGTTTGTGGTTTTGATGTATATGAAACAACAAACATCTTTCTTTCGCTAGCAAATCAACAAATGTTTTGCCCATGGGACCATGTTCACATCTATTAAGGCCTTTTGCCATAGCAACATACGGAAGCTTGTTGCTTGGGTTCTAGGAATTGGGAAAGTATTGTGCATGGTCTAGTCTCCCCCAGCATAACTGAAACTTGGATCCTCAATAGAGCTAATGTTTCAATAAAAAATATCAAATTTTACTTTTGAAGTGACTATATTTTATTTTGTGGGAATTGGGATTTTCCCAAATTCTCTAATATAGTGTTAGGAGCTTGTGGATACATTTCTGGTGGAGGTGTGGGAAGTGTCCCAAGCAGATGCAGTAAGATTTGAGAGGGTTGGGGTTGAATTATGGCCTTCATAGAGCTGCAGGGCCAGACTGAACTTTGTCAAACTTCTGAGCAATTTCTTGCACCCCCTCCATGGTGTCTGGGTTTTTCCACTTAAGTTGAAGGTGGAACTCATCTTCAACTCAAGCAATCAGGTAGCTCAGCACATGTTGAGTCATTCCAGCTTGAAATCTAGCATTGGCTTGTTGTAGAAAGGAGGGGGGATGTTGATGAGGTTGGGGAAACCCTCTAGGCAGGGGATGAGGATAGATCCCTAGGGAGGATGTGCATACATTCCGGGAGGAGCTTGTGGATAAATTCTTGGTGGAGGCAGGGGAAGTTCCCCAAGCAGATGCAGTAAGACTCAAGAGGGCTGTGATGGAATTATGGGCTTCTTAGCTATAGCGTCACATTGAACCTTGTCAAACTTCTGAGCAATTTCTTGCGCCCCCTCCATGGTGTCTAGGTTTTTCCACTTAAGTTTGAGGAGGAACTCATCTTCGGCTCATCGAGCAATCAGGTAGCTAAGCACATTTTGAGTCATTCCATCTTGGAATCCAGCGTTGGCTTGTTGCATGGCAATCAAGTGATTTAGAAGCACGGTCGCTCGATCGACATATTCGTGTGCCAACTCAACTTCCAACTACTTCAGACTTGCCACCTACAAGTGCGCATTCTCCTGCTCTTCTTCCTTGCCAAAGTACTTGATCATGGCTCGCACACTGAGGCCAGCTTTGTCAAGTGTCTTTGGGTAGCTTCTCATACCAGACTTATGCTAATCCTTCTAAGAATGTAAGAAGGACCAACAACCAACGATCCTCGGGCAAGAAATTTAGTGAGACAAACCTTGCGCTTGAATGCAACTAGATACTCTTTTGGATTTTTGTCCATCCAACCACAAAATACCAGGATGTATGCCATAGGAAAGGATGACAAGAAAAACAGGGCACAAGGGGGGGGGGGGGGAGAATACCACAAAATGGGAGAACTATTGGCCTATCTATAGATGATGGAGAGCAGAATTTTGAAATAAAATTCAGGAGATGAGACTTCTAAAAACATACATAAGTTGGAAACGGAGATTTTGGAGAGGTGCAAAAAACAGAGTGAGAAGAATCAACGGAAAAGAAAAGCTCATAAATAACCTTCATGACTAGACCTTTACCAATGGGGAAGATTAGGGGCATGACGTTGCATCAAGTTGTTCACCAAGGAGAAAAGGAAATCCATTATGGTTTGGCACTGTAGCTTTTTCTTCAGGGAAGCCGACGGAGCAATTTTTGGATGATATTTTTAAGTTGAAGAACCTGAATGAGGTAATTGGTACATCTAGTTTCGCAATGGCCACATGTCCAACAATAATTACAAATTTATGATGCTCATGTGGGCAGCTCATTGGGTAGGTCCACGTTTTGGCTTCATAGATTACCTTGAATTATGTGGGCTAGGGACTATTTTGGAAATGGAATCACCTTGAAACTCACCGATGGCTCGAGCAAGTGTATCAGTTACAGGTCACTCAGCTTCTCCAAGATGATATCTTGAAAGGGCCTGGGGTGATGGTCTCCCTTGGTGGTAGCATTGAGCTTCTTCTAGTAGTCGATGTAGACCTGTTGCATGTTCTTCTTCTTGGGTGTGATGACTACAGGCCAGACCCATTCTATATTGTGAACTGGAACAATGAAATCAACCTCTACTAAATTTTGCAATTCTTTGTGCAATGCATCAATTTAATGGGCCCCAATCTTTTGTACTTCTGATCTACTAGCTTGACATCTAGTTTTAGATCTATTTCGTGTTCTATGGTGGTCACATGGTGGAGATGATGGTAGGTAGTTACAAAGAGATCAAGAAAAGAGATCAAGAAAATCTTTGAACATCTCTAGGATTTTATTCTTTTCATCAGAGGTGAGATTAGGGGAAACTTATGCATGAGCATGTGTCTCCTTCTCTTATGCTCGTGCATAAGCATAAGCATGAGTATATGTCTCCTTCTCTTATGCTCATGCTTATGCTTATGCATAAGAGGAGTCTTATGCATAAGCATAAGCATATGCTCATGCTTATGCTTATGCATGAGCATAAGAACATGAGCATGAAAGAGGGAAAAGAGGGGGGGAAAGACGAGAAGAGAGAAGAAGAGGGAAAGGAAAGAGAGATTGGAAAAGGGGAAAGAGGGAAAGGAAAGAGAGAAGAAGAGGGACAGGAAAGAGGGAAAAAGAGACATATGCTCATGCTTATGCATGAGCATATGTCTCCTTCTCTTATGCTCATGCTTATGCTTATGCATAAGAGGAGTCTTATGCATAAGCATAAGCATATGCTCATGCTTATGCTTATGCATGAGCATAAGAACATGAGCATGAAAGAGGGAAAAGAGGGGGGGAAAGACGAGAAGAGAGAAGAAGAGGGAAAGGAAAGAGAGATTAGAAAAGGGGAAAGAGGGAAAGGAAAGAGAGAAGAAGAGGGAAAGGAAAGAGGGAAAAAGAGACATATGCTCATGCTTATGCATGAGCATATGTCTCCTTCTCTTATGCTTATGCTTATACTTATGCATAAGAGGAGTCTTATGCATAAGCATAAGCATAAGCATAAGAGAGGAGACATATGCTCATAATTATGCTTATGCATGAGCACAAGAACATGAGCATGAAAGAGGGAAAAGAGGGGGGGAAAGACAAGAAGAGAGAAGAAGAGGGAAAGGAAAGAAAGATTGGAAAAGGGGAAAGAGGGAAAGAAAGAGAGAAGAAGAGGGAAAGTAATGAGGGAAAAATAGACATATGCCCATGCTTATGCATGACCATATGTCTCCTTCTCTTATGCTTATGCTTATGCATAAGGGAGTCTTATGCATAAGCATAAGCATAAGCATAACAGAAGGAGACATATGCTCATGCTTATGTCTCCTTCTCTTATGCTTATGCTTATGCTTATGCATAAGACTCCCTTATGCATAAGCATAAGCATAACCATAAGAGAAGGAGACATATGCTCATGCTTATGCTTATGCATGAGCATAAGAGCATGAGCATGAAAGAGGGAAAAGAGGGGGGGAAAGAGGAGAAGAAGAGGGAAAGGAAAGAGGGAAAAAGAGGGGGAAAGAGATTGAAGGATTGAAGGAGAAGGAGAAGGAGAGGAGGGAAAGAAGAGGAGAGAAGAGGGAAAGAAGAGGGAAGAGAGGGAAAGAGAGGGTTGCTATGCCCATCACTGCAGGCCAATGCAAATAAAAAAAATAACAAATGGAAAAAAGAGGAAGCACTTATCTGGAAAAGAGGAGTCTTCTTTCTTTCTTGAAATCTCGTTTTTTGTTTCAATCCTTTGAAATAAAGCATGAAAACTAGTAAGTAGCTTTAGCAATACAAGGAGAAGCACTCATAAAATGAAATCTCACAAAAAACCTACCTACATTGTTCAAAGAGACTCACCTCTTCAAAAGCTTCCTTTCAAGAAACCAAAGAGGGAGAAGGGTGGAGGGGGAGCACAAGAGCTAGGATAGGGGTGAGTAGTGGTGAGGAGTGGAGAATAGAGTGAGAGGTCATCTCGAAAATAGGTGGAAGGAGAGATTTCTTTACTTACAATAGAGATAAGAGAGTGCTAAAGAAAGCGCTACGCATCGCATCAGGTTTCAATTTTAACCCATAGCATCACTATATAGCGATGCTTTTGCATCGCTATATAGCGACACTTAACAAGTCGCTATATAGCAACCTTTAACCCTAAACCCTAAACCCTAAAAGTCGCTATATAGCGACCTTTTACCCTAAGTGTCGCTATATAGTGACACTTAACCCTAAAAGTTGCTATATAGTAACCTTTAACCCTAAGTGTCGCTATATAGTGACACTGATACCTTAAAAGTGTGAGTTCAAGGCACTTGATCTA
This sequence comes from Dipteris shenzhenensis, assembly GCF_047967505.1. Lineage (NCBI taxonomy): Eukaryota > Viridiplantae > Streptophyta > Polypodiopsida > Gleicheniales > Dipteridaceae > Dipteris > Dipteris shenzhenensis. The sequence continues at coordinate 32,969,433 of NC_141618.1, read as the reverse complement.
AGAAGAGAGGGAAGGAGCTCATGGGTGGCTATTTTTTGGATCTTAATGGATTTCCTTGCATTTTGTGTTGTGACTTTAGAGGTGTCTAGATGGAAGGGACGAGTGAAAGCTTGTTAGATGATGCGCCAATGCTTAGGAGTGCAGAGTGGCTTACGAAGAGGTTGTAATGTCATTGCACTCATTTCAAGCGAGAAGTATGACATCAACGCCGTATTGTCATGTGCCACTTGAGGATGTATTGGGAGGAGCCCAAACCAATACCCACTTTTGGTGGTGCACATGGTGATGGATCATCGAAAAGTCAATGCTATTTGAGTTCGTGATTAATATTGCATGCGTACACGACACGAAATCTTGAGACAAGATCTTATATTTACTCGAAACCTTGAGACAGGATGAGGAGGGTGGTGTGCGTATACCTTCACACTACCAATGTGGATATGAAGATAGAGATCATGTGGATATGGAGATGCCACTACCAATGCCGGATCCAATTGATCTAGATGGATTTAGAGAAGAAAATGAAGATCACAATATGAGCCAAGAGGAAGATGTGCATAATGACATCATATGGGAGGAAGATGGAGATCACGATATTGAGGAAGAAGATGACGATCATCAAGAATCACCCGACTTTATTGAAGAAGATGATCAAGTCTATGGTTAATGTACGATGATGATAAAGGAGATCAACTCAATATAGAGTTGGAGATAGACTTGTTTGGCACACTAGACTTGGCTCAGGAAAGCCAAGTCTCAAACATAGACATGAGTATATGAGCTTCAAACTAGATGTACATGCTCTTGTACTTTTATTCTTTCAAAGGATCAAACATGTATGAAAAGATTTTTTTTTTTGTCATTGGGTAAAACTATCTTTAAAGGTTGGTATGGGGAAAAACACTCTCTGTAAAACGTCGCTATATAATGACCTTATACAAGGCTGGCAAGTGTCGCTATATAGCGACACTTTTATAAACGTCGCTATATAGTGACGTTTATAAAAGAATCGCTATATAGCAACACTTTTTAAGCCCGCTTTGCATACCGACGATTAGTGCCCTGCGCGTGCTAAATGTCAGTGCATAACCGTCAAAAAGGGCCTATGCCTTGTAGTGTGAGCAGAAGCCCTCTTTTGCTCCTCGATTCTCTGAGGCCACCTTGGTCCATCTACATGCTGCTCAACAGACATAGGCATCTAGTTATCATGGTCATAGAGCTGCCTTACCCATGCAGCATTGGCTTTTTCGGTGGTGTAACAATAGCTTGGTAACTTATACCTTCATCATCTGATATTTCCTCCTCCTTTATAGCTCTTGGGACAGGTCCATAGAGAATTACCTTTTGACTTGATGATAAAGTGGAAGAGCTCTTCTCTACCTCCATTGGATGTGGCTGCTCCCTGAACACCACATCGTGGCTCACTATGATCTTCTTTGCCTCTTGGTCATACAACTTATAGGCTTTCTTCTCATCACAATAGCCTAAGAAGATACATTTGGTGCTTTTTGGTTGTAGCTTGTTTCTCTCACACCGAAACATTTTGAAGTGGGAGACAGATGGCTTGTTACCACTATAAGCCTCGTGGTGTTTTACATTTAAGTGCCTTTATTTAGCTGTGACTAATGTTGTAAACCGCAATATTGACAGCCTCAGCCTCAACCCAAAAGTGGTTTGGCAGTCCAACACCCTTCAACATACACCTCCCCATCTCCACCGTGGTCCACATTCGGCATTCAACAATCGAATTTCGCTGAGGCATATGTGGTGTCATCGTTTGTCGCTTGATCCCTTTGCTCTTGCAATAATCTCCAAACTCCATGGAAACAAACTCACCACCACCATCCGATCTGATTTTCTTCACTTTTCTCCCTGTTTCATTTTCAACAAGATGTAGCCATTCTTTAAATTTACCAAAAGCTTGAGCCTTTTTGAGAAGAAAGTACACCCACATCTTCCTACTATAGTCGTTGATAATCAATAAAAAATTGGAAGATCCCCCAAGGCATGTGTAGGCATCTTACCACACAAGTCAACATGCACCAACTCTAGAGGAGCGTTTGCTCTATTCTTGCTTTCTTGTGGAAATGCCTTTCTTTGTTGCTTGCCCATCATGCAAGCTTCGAGGCAAGCTTCACACGGTTCTTTGATTTCTGTGACTGTAGGTAAGTGAGCAACCATACCTTGCTTTTGCATCTCTTTCGACATTGCAAATCTGATGTGGCTAAATCTTTCATGCCAAGGTCTACTTGTGCCCAATCCAACAGTGGCTGTAAGAGCACTTAGCTCATATAGGTTGTTCCTTCTTACTCCTGCACCAACAAGATTGCCTACACTATCCAGAATTTTTGCTCCTGTCTTGTTGAACCTCACCTCATTGTCAAGGTCAGTTATGGAAGCAACTGATAGCAAATTTCTCTTGATTTGTGGAACATACAGCACATTAGATAGTTTCTTAACATCTCCATTTACAAAAATAAATGAAACCATACCTGTACCCTCAACAGGGCATTTTGCGTTATTACCAACCGTCATGGTGATGGGTTCTTGTAGAGGCTGCATGGAACAATATAGACCCTTCTTGCAGGTCATGTGACGGGAGGCACCACTATCCAACACCCATGAATCAGTGGTTGAAGCTTCTTGAACTGAGGAACACTCTTCCTTAATGGCCAGAAATAGATCCAACTCTACTTCCGCTGTGTTAGCTGTCTCTTTCCCCTTATCTGTCTTCTTCATGATACCATTCTTTTCATCTGCTTTCTTGACCCGGCAATCTGCAATCATATGGCCGTCCTTCTCTTTGCAGTAGAAGAATTCTCCCTGAAACTTCTTCTTTCCACCCTTCTTCTTTTTGTCACCACTAGTAAAGGACTCACTTTGGTGGAGGAACCAACCTTGCCTTTTGCAGTGGCAGAGAAAGCAGCATCCCCATTGCCACTTTTCTCGAGCTTTAAGCCTCAATTCCTCCTCCATAAGTAAAGCACAGAACTCCTCAAATGACAATGGTTGGGGTCTCACCTGAGTGTTAAGCACTATTAAAACCTTGGTGGACATATCTAGAGACACCGCCAAGCTAGCTCTTCGCTAGTCTTTTGCATCCCAGCACCAGCCATTTCGTCACGCAGATTTTTTATTCAGGTTATGAACACCTCCGCTGTCTCTCCTTCATTAAACTTCTTAGCTGCAAGCTGATTCTCTAGGTTCTGGATCCTTGTCTAATTTCACATCTCATACAGACTCTTCAATATGTTCCAGGCCATAGTTGCCTTAGATGTATGCTGAATCAAGGTCAAAACACTATCAATAGTACTTGTAACTAGGGCACATAGAGCATCTGCATTTCTACGTTTCCAAGCTCATAGAAGGTCATCATTAGGAGGTATCGTACTCCCCGGATTTGCTGGATCGGGGATTCCTTGTGGTTCTGGGTCAGCAGTCCCCATTACTATCTCCAAAAGCTCATATGAATCCAGAATAGCAGTAATTTTAAACTTCCACAGAGTGTAGTTCGTACCATCTCAGTGAAGGCTGGTGGGCGAATCCTCAAGGCCTGGATTATTGGTGTAGCAGCAGCTGCTAAACTCGAGCCACTTCCTATTGAGCCGCTTCCTATTACCATCACTCTGTATGTTATTGAAGCCCTCACCTCTCTTGTATTCTTCGATCCTTAGAGCCGCCTGGGCTCTGATACCATGTTAAATTACACGGTGCAGCGGAACAGAAACTAAACAAAGAATAGAGAGTACATAGCAAACTAGAGAGGAACAAACTTTTTCTTCAATATTGATGTAGTACAAATGATGGCTCTGTCCACTCGTGTGCTCCCACTATGGAGCTTAGATGGCGATCTAGATAGATACTAGGTGAAGAGCTACTAGCTGGAAGATCTGATCTGATTTGAATTGATCTGATCCAATGGACTGGGGAGGTCACCTCTTTATAGCTATGAGGGCAGTAGTTGGATCACCGTAGTTAGTGGAGTCGACCAGTTGACCTAGTCTGTGGAGCCGACTAGTCAACCTAATCGATGGAACCGACTACTCGTCATGGAATATTCAAGAAATATTCCCTATACTGTCACCTCGAGGGCTCCCGCCCCCGAACCCCCACCAAGGGGGCCATTGGCCCTCTTGGGACCCCCTAACCAAGGGCCAATAGCTTGCCCCTAGGCCCTAGCAAGAATAAGGGGCTCCCACACAATCACCTTTCTATCATCAATAGTCTCATTAATAGACCTCATCTGACATGCAAGTCAAGATCCATCTAGTGTCCCAGGCTCACACATGGCTTCTCCTCATATGGGGGCCTTACAACTTGATCACCTTGGACCACTGGTGGTTACTAGGAGGGTGGGGCATTGAGCATATCTAACAAATGATGTGCCTAAGTACAAGGCCCGTTTGGTTGCTAAAGGATTCAAGCAAGAGAAGGGTGTGGACTTTGATAAGATCTTCTCTCCGGTTGTGAATATGACCACACTTAGATGTGTACTTGGACTCATGGATACAGAGGATATCGAGGTTATGCAGATGGATGTCAAGATAGCTTTCTTAAATGGGATTGCACATTGAGGAAAATACATGGTACAACCTTGATACAACCGGATGGCTCTGAAGAAAAGGGCAAAGAGAATTTGGTTTGTGAGTTGAAAAAAAGTCTCTATGGCCTTAAGTAAGTGCTTAGAGAATGGTATTAGAAGTTTGATGCTTTCATTTAGTCCTAGGGTTCAGAAGAAGTGAGATTTGATCGCTGCCTCTATACTAAAAGGGCTAAGGATAATAGCCTAATACTCCTGGCACTTTATGTGGATGATATGCTATTGGCTAACAAGACTACTTATGAGCTCGATGCATTCCAAGTTGCATGAGCCTTTTCCATGAAGGACTTTGGGACCTATAGGCCATATTCTTAGTATGCGCATCACGCATGACCAGAGCAGGAAACTACTTTGGCTTTCACAGAAGCAGTATGTTATAAAATTTTTGTAGTGTTTTAATATGGAGAGCGGAGGCAGTAAGTACTCCATTGCCTCCATATGTGAAACATTACAAAAATCATGTATAGTCTATCTACCTCTAATGGTTGTGCCAATTTGCACTAGGTGTGATCCACTTGAGTTGGATTTTATTAGGTATCCTAGTGAGAAAGTAAGTAAAAATTTGTTCATCCAAATGTATGTACATTTTCTCTTATTTGACACTCTTTTAGCATAATACCAATGCTTCACTCCATTATTTTAACAAGTGTGTAACCAAAATGACTAATGTCTTTGCACAATATTTGCCTTTTTTTATGGCCTTTGGGTCTAGGCCTTCAAACTAGTAACATGTGTTGCAAAGTCATGTAGATACTTGGCAGGTCACTATACATTTAAAGTAAACCCTCTACTTAGATCAGTCATTTGAAATGCCATCCTACTAGATTGTTTGAAATTTTCTAAAATCAATAAATAAAACCCTTATTTATGTAAAATTTATAGTGTAATCATACTTTAAAATTATTACATGCATGATAGTTTGCTTACTCACATTGGATAAACTTAAAGTTGTAAGTAGTGGTCTTTGAATACCCATTGAATGTCCATGGCTTCAGGATTTCAAGGAATTATTATCTTTTTGTTGATTCTCAAGTGTTAATAATAGACATGCACAATTTTTGATTAGTACTAGGCTCTTTGAAGTAGTGGGCTTTGAATACCCCCTGAATGTCCATGGCTTCAAGATTTCAAGGCATCACTATCTTTTGTTGATTCTCAAGTGTTAGTAACAGACGTATACTATTTTTGATTAGTACTAGGCTCTTTGAAAGTGACAAAAGAATAGATGTTGGACATTTTTATGTGTGAAACATTGTGAGTCAAGCATCAAAGATGTCATGGAAAACATAAAATTGTTCTGAACTATAGGATATTTATCATCATCATTTATATGCAAAACGTTGGCATCATTACTGCTCAAGGGACCATTTTTATCTCTTTCCTGCGAGGAATTTTCCATACTTAGATTTTCTTTTGGGTCCAAAGGATAAAGAGTCAAATAGAAAGCAGATTATTAAAAAAGTAAGTTGGAATTTTATTCCCATTAATATCAATTATACATCGAGATCTATACAAGTTAAAACCTCCTCTAATGTTGATAATGTTGATAATGTTGTAATGTAGTAGAATAGGTACTAGCTATGGTGAAGATATCAATCACAATGAACACCATCCTTTAACACTTAGTTCATAATTTTGGACTCATATGTCTACATTTGGACTAATCCTAAAAATCCTTCCCAAATGGAAAGTTTACTTTATGAAAATGTCATTCAAGAATCAAAAGTTTACTTTTTGGCATTGTCATTTTCACATAATAAATTTCACAATATCTCTCTATAATCGTTAGGGGAGAAGTCTCAAAATGGCCTTCGATTAGTGTTTCCTAATTTCAAGGATATTAGGGAGGGATTTGAGGTGTACCAATGAGAGTGCTCCAAGGTGTGGGATGATGGTATGTTGAGGTGGAGGGTGGGAAGGCATTGAAAGAGCCCTTGTTGGTTGTTCCCCTTACAGTAGGGACCACCCTAACCATCCACCCCCCTCCCCCCCCTTAACCCATGGTTGACCCTCCTCCCATGTGCACCTCCCCACATCAGCTCCAAATGGCATTCAAGACGAGGTGGGCCATCTTGGGAGAGTTTTTATTGTAAGAAAAAAATACAACGTCTATGCTCAACAGATAACAGGATCTCGTATGCAAGAGAGAAAAGCACATAGTATGGAGAATCAAAAATTTGATTACTATAAAACTGATACAATAGATGGCGCTGCCTCCCAGCCATGTGCTCATATGTGAGAAGCTTCAATGGCATGCTAGAAACAATAGAGGACAGAGGCTGGATGCTAAGGAATCAGGGTTGTTGTAGCCAGTGATGATGATGGGCTTCATGGGCTTGCTCTTATATGGCCACCAATTGTAGTCGGTTAGACTCAATTGGGAGACCGACCTAGTCTACCCAAAATGGCCGACTAGAGGTCGGTCTCAAAATAGGTGACCGACCACACGATAGAACCATGGCGCAAAATAGAACAACTAACCTACGGTCTTCGTTAGGCCCAGAGCCAGCCAAGATCATCTTGGGCTCTAAATGGGCCTCGCAACCCGAGAGTGGCCTGCCTCGAGAAATGCTCCATCTACCCTCAGTGCAGTTAGTCATGGGATGCCTTCCCGCACTTGCATGTAGCCTAGTTGATAGTGTGCCAACTCTATCTAAAACCGTCCAGCCATCAGGCCACACATGGCCCCATCTGGTGTCCAAACCAGTACCTACCAGATAACCAAGCTACTCAAATGCCTTCTCTTGATAGGGGGGCTTACAAGTAGAGTTAGCTGGTTCCCACGTAGTTACACACGCGTAGTTACACAAGAGTGGAGCATTGATATCTAACACCCCCCCTCAATGTCCACCTGCAAGTGAACTTACTTTTTCAGCCCAATGCCGAGTCGATGAAGATGCCTCTATAGCAAGTCTCTTCCAAGAGCCTTCGATGTCTGCAGCATTCTCTATAGTCAAACAGTACACCAAGTTAGCCTCTCCATCCATGATGAGCTCATGTACAAAGTGATATTGAATCTCCATGTGTTTTGTGCGAGCATGGAACATAGGGTTCTTTGCAATTGCCATGCAACTCTAATTGTCACATGATAACTACATAGGCTTCTTCTGTATTGCACCCATGTCCCCTAAAATCCTCCTCAACCACACTACCTCACAAGAAACAAAACATGCTGATTTGTACTCAACACTCTATAAGAGAATTTGGGAAAATCCCAATTCCCACGAAATAAAATATAGTCACTTCAAAAGTAAAATTTGATGTTTTTTATTGAAACATTAGCTCCATTGAGGACCCAAGTTTCAATTATGTTGGGGGAGACTAGACCATGCACAATACTTTCCCAATTCCTAGATTCCAAGCAACAAGCTTCCGTATGTTGCTATGGCAAAAGGCCTTTATAGATGTGAACATGGCCCCATGGCTAAAACATTTGTTGATTTGCTAGTGAAAGAAAGATGTTTGTTGTTTCATATACATCAAAACCACAAACAAAATCCAATCTATAGATGATGTGTTAGAAAGATTCATTGGAGTAAATTAAATTGTAGTATTGATATATGCAATAGGATTGTTATAGATCTTTGACATCCATCATATAAATGTGGTGTTCAAAAACAAAATTAAACTTGCAACAACTATCAATTTTTATTTGGTATATTAGATGTATCAAACTAATGCCAAATGCATATGTTTCTAGGTTGATAAATTGCAGTATTGACATATGCAACAGGATTATGGTAGAGCTTTGACATCCATCATATATATGTGGTGTTCAAAAATACCGTTCCATCATAATAGAGCTTGTGAAACTCTCCATCACAATAGAGCTCATGAAACTCACAGACGTCTTGATAAAAATCTTTTTTTAAATTTCTTTCTTGTGCTATATATAATCAAAACCATTGACACATAGCCAATTTTGCACAGAATATGTAGCAAATTCAAGAAAACCAGTCTTATGGAGGAGGACGTGGTAACCTTAGAGGCAGGGGGAGCGAAAGAGGTCATGGTGGATGGCAGAGAGGCCAAAATGCAAACATCAATTTTGAATGCTACTACTGTGGTAAAATGGGTCATATGGCTAAAGACTGCCACAAAAAGCAGAATGACATCATGAATGGAAAATTGCAACAAGGCAATTATGCATCCTCTAGTAGATAGGGTGATGACAGAAATGAGCATTTGTTTATGGTGCAACACATGACCAATTCTGTGACAAGTGCAGAAGAAAGCAATGATGTGTGGTATGTTGACTCAGGTGCATAAAACCACATGATAGGTCATGCAGAATGGATGCAGGATGCAAGGAAAATGGAAAGACCCTGGATTTGTGGAGACTGGTGATGATACTACACATCCTATTGTGCAGATTGGTAAAATTCCTTTGTCTATGTAGGATGGGGAAAAGAAATACCTATCTGATGTATTTCATGTCCCGAATATCACCAAGAACCTAGTTTCTATTGGTCAAATGGTTGAGCAGGGCTTGCAGCTCAGATTTAATCCTCATGGATGCTTTGTTGAGGATATGAAAAATAAAGGTCGCTGTCCAAGTAAGATCATAACAAGTGTTGCATGGTTGCACATGGAGGTGATATTTGGCATGTGGTGAGGAAGTAATATCTTCCCCTTGAACTTTGTAGTAGAGAGTATGATCTGCATTGGACTTCATGTATCCCAGATTAGCAAAATACTTGTCAATTCTACTGTACCAACTTCTGGGTGCTTGCTTTAAGCCATAGAGACTTTTCTTGAGATGGCAAACTTTGTTCTCTTTTCCTGGTTCAACATAACCGGCTGGTTGTTGCATGTAGACTTCCTCGTCTAGATAACCATTGAGAAATGCATTCTTGACATCGAGCTGATACACATTCCATTTACTGAGTGTCGCTAGTGATATCAAGAACCGTATGGAATCCATCTTTGCTACTGGAGCATAAGTCTCATCATAATCTTGGCCATATTGTTGTGCAAATCCTTTTGCAACTAATCTGGCTTTGTATCTCTGAATACTGCCATCTGGATTGTACTTTACTTTGTATACCCATTTGTTGGCTATGGCCTACTTTCCTGGTGGAAGGTCGCATAATTCCCAAGTGTTATTTTTATACAAAGCATCCATTTCTTCATTCATAGCAGTTTGCCATTCTGGCTTATCTACTGCGTCTTCGAAGTACACTGGCTCTTCTGTAGCCATGATGGTAGTCATAAGAGCATAGTTGGTGGTTTCCACCTGAATTGCTTTGCCTTTCTGAGCATATGTCAATCTGGCTGGTGGTTTGCTTTCCCTAGTAGACCGTCTGAGCTGCTGTGGCACTGCTTGGGGTGTTACTGGCAATTCTTGCTCTTCTTCATCAACCTGTTCTGTAGATGACTGTGAAGTCGATGCTTCTATCTCCTGTGTAGGTGAGGTTTTCCATTCTGATTCCTCATCGAAGATTACATCTCTGGAGATAATGACTTTGTGGTTGATGGGATCATACAATTTGTATGCTTTACTTTCTTCACTGTAGCCAACCATGATGCATTTGCGTGACTTCGCATCCAATTTCCTGCGATGATCATCATGTATGTGGGCATATGCTATGCAACCAAATATGCGGAGATGCCCAATGCGTGGCTTGTGTCCAGTGAATGCTTCATAAGGAGTCATACCTTGTATCGGTTCGGTAGGAAGCCGATTAAGCAAGTAGTTAGCTGTAGCTATTGCTTCTGCCCAATACTGATTTGGAAGATGCTTTTCACTAAGCATTGCTCTAGCACTGTCTGCTAAAGTCCCATTCTTCCTTTTAGCTATTGCATTTTGCTGAGAAGTATCTGCACATGTGAATTGTCTTCGAATACCGTGAGTTTTGCAAAAGTTGATGAAGGCTGAAGACATGTATTCACCTCCTCTGTCCGATATCATGACCTTGATCTTTCTGCCTGTTTGGTTTTCTACCATGGCTTTGAATTCTTGAAATCTGGCAAACACTTCAGATTTCTCTTTCAGAAAGTAGACCCAACAATATCTGCTGTAGTCGTCGATGAAGGTCAAGTAATAAAGTGAACCATTGATGCTGCGGGTCTGGGCATAACCCCATACATCTGTATGAATTAAATCAAGAATACCTCGTGCACGAGAGGTACATCTGACAAAGTTGGTTCGCTTTTGTTTGCCGAAGCAGCATGCTTCACAAACTTTTCCAAGAAATTGTAGCTTCGGAATCCCAATTGCCATATTTTGATTCCTTAGATCTAACAAGTACTTGAAGTTGACATGACCATATCTCTTATGCCATTTTGCAGATAGTGGCATCTGTTGCATTTGAGCTGACATGGCATGCTTATCTGGTACTGTAGCTAGCATCCTGTATAAGCGTCCTTCCTTGACACCTTTTGCTACTAGCTGACCTCTTTTGGCTTTGATAGTGCATTCATCACTGTCGAAGATGACTTTGTAGTTGTGTTCCGTCATTTGACCTACTGACAAAAGGTTCTTGCTGAGCTTCGGAACATAGAGCACATCTTTGACTAATCCTTTTGTACCAGTGAAATTGTTCATAGGGATAACCCCTGTCCCTTGAACTGGATTCGGTGTATTGTCTGCTTTGTAGATGACATTCTTTTGACCTTCTAATGGCTTGATTTCTGTGAACCATTCCTGATGATTTGTCATATGAGATGATGCACCGCTGTCGATGTACCAAGGATCCTGTTCCACTTGGTCGACTTGATAACTGAAATCCTTTTTGGGATTGAAATCAGTGTCTTGGTGCATTGTATCAGTCTGATGCAATTCCTCATTTGCAAGAAACATATTGCCATGTTCATTTGCAAAATGACTGTGACTAGAATGTCCACCACGATGATTTCCTCTTCCTCGGGAATTCCCTCTGGATTGACCGCCTTGGTCATACTGCTTCTTGCGGCAATCTCTTTCATAGTGTCCAAACTTGTGACAATAGTTGCATTGAATGTTTGACACATTGGTGGATGCATTCCCTCGTCCTTGGAATCTTCCTCGGTTGGAATGATTTCCTCTTTGCTGATTTTGATGTTGCTGAGGATGCTGCTGATGCTGATGCTGATTCTGACTTTGATTTTGTTGATGATGATGACCACTTTTCTGATATGATCTACCTCTGTTTCTGCCTTTGCCTCTGCTTCTGTCTGAAGTTGTGAATGCCTGATCATTAGAATGACCTTTACGTGCTTGAATGGCCTGAGTCCTGAGTTCTTCACCAAGTAGAACTGACTGAAGTTCTTCCAGTGTTGGAATTTGCCGTTGGATGGCAATACTCTGGACTAGATTCTCATATCCTTCTCCTAGTCCATTCAGGATTACTTGAACCATTTCTGCGGGATTCATAGTCTCTCCTGCTGCTGCAAGTTGATTGTTGTAGTCTTTGATGCGGAGTACATAAGCATGATCAGTTTCACTGCTGTTGCGAAAACTCTGGTTGATCTGGTTTCTCAGGGTGAGAATCCTGGATGTGTTCTTGGACTCGTAGAGAGCTGCGAACATATCCCATGCTTCTTTTGATGTCTTGACTGTGTTGAGCTGTCCTAGCATGACATCTTGCACATTCTGCTTGATCAGGTGATAGGCATACTTGTCTTTCTTATCCCATTCTGCTTGAGCTCGGGCAATGGCAGGATCTGCTACTGGTGCGGAAACTGTTTGTGTAGATGTAGATCCCGTTGCTGGTGCTGTGACAACAGATGGAGTAGAGCTACTGGTGGCTGGATCGGCCAATGGTCTAGGTATGGATCCATCGACATACTCCCATTTGTCCTGAAGCACAAGAATGGTCTCCATTCGGTATTTCCATGTACCATAATTGGAGTTGTCTAACTTAGCAGATGCCTCAAGATTGAGGTTGCTAGTCGACATGGTGCAAACAATGTACTCAAAAGTGTCCTGAAAAACTCTGTATGAATCAACTGCAAATACACTGAAGATGCCAAGTGAAATCTCTGTACCGTCGGTGAAGATAGAACTGCAGTAAATAAGATCTGACCTGTGTTACAAGGCTTGTGGCAATGATGCCGGGAATAGCCAAGAGGCTTTACAAGGCTGAAAAATGATGTGCACGATGCCATGAGATAGCAAAATAGGCTTTACAATGGTGGCATGTGTGTGTGAAATCAAGTGCTATCTGCCCACTGAATCAATCTGCAATGCCTCTGAACTCTGAAGTCTGCTCACTGAACTGATGAACGTAAGGTTTCAGGTAATGTAATGATGTGAAATCGGATGTGAGCGTATGGACTGACTCCGAGTAGGTACTAGTCGGGAATTTCGGGCATGGCTTAGATTGGCAACTTGGGGAATTCAAAGCATCCCCTCTATGGCGATCTAGTCTACTCTGATCTAGATCTAAACCAACCGTCGATGATGAAAGAGCAGCAAATAATTCCTTTTCCTTTGTTCTTTTTAAGTGCTGGGTCAGATGCATCAATGTAGAGGCAAATGTGCGTGAAGGAAGTGGTTTTGTCGGCGAGGCTCAAATGTGAGTGTAACTTGCGCCGAAATGTGCGCGTGATGTAACAGCGCGCGTAGAGCACAAAAAATCGAGCGACTTTCCTTTTTGGAGCACCCTCAAATTCTTCCTGGATCAAGAGCTATGACTTGATCTAGGTGGAGGGGCAAAAGGAGTGCAAATGGTGCTCAATGATGATGTGTCACTGTGAGTCACATGCAGTGATGATGTGGCACTGTGCTTAGCAAGAGGTGTGCCAGTGAAGCTCTGTGCTGAGGTGGCAGGAGTGTGCACATGCAGTGTGTGCACAGTGTGCCTGGCAAGGGACTGTGCCTGCAGAGGGTCAGTGCTGACTGGACTACTGCTGAGGTGGCAGTGCTGAGGTGGCACTGATGATGTGGCCTGATGATGTGGCATTGATGACGTGGCCTGATGACGTGGCCTGATGACATGGCCTGATGATGTGGCCTGATGATGTGGTAGTGCTGACGTGGCAGATGATGTGGCAGTGAAAATTAAAACAAGACTTTTGTACGTAGATGATCTGATTGTGACAGGAAGCAAGGATAGCTTCATCAGAAAATTAAAACAAGACTTATCTGCAGAGTTCGACATGAAAGATCTTGGACTTATGCACTATTGTCTTGGAATTGAGTTCTGGAGAGATTCGGATAGCACATTCATGAGTCAGCTCAAATATGTTGACAGTCTCCTGAAGAAGTTTCATATGGCAGATTGCAAGATTGCAGCCACTCCCATGGAACAGAGTTTGAAACTTACTAAAGATTCAGAAAAGCCTACAGTCAATGACAGATACTACAGGCAACTCATTGGATCTCTTATATATCTGACAATCACACGGCCAGATATTTGTTATGCAGTAAGCTCACTAGCACAGTTTATGGCAAATCCAAAACAGTCTCACTGGAATGCAGCCAAAAGAGTCTTGAGATACATCAGAGGTACAAGAAAATTTGGGATAGAATACAGAGGAAGTCATCCACGGTTGCATGGATACTGTGATAGTGACTATGCTGGAGATCATGAGACCAGGAGATCGACACAAGGATATGCATTTTTCCTTGGTCAAGGTGCTATATCATGGTTGTCAAACAAACAGCCAACTGTTTCTTTGTCTTCGACTGAAGCAGAATATAGAGCACTCACTACAGGTGCATGTGAGGCTATATGGCTCAGAAGACTATTGTCAGAAACAGATTACTTTGATGAGTCAAAGCCAACAACAATATACTGTGATAATCAATCGGCTCAAGCATTGGCCAAAAATCCAGTATATCACTCCAGGACAAAGCACATTGATGTCAGAGAGCACTTCATCAGAGAAAGAGTGTTACTTGGTGACATCACACTGTAGCATTGTGATAGCAAAGAAAATGTTGCAGACATCTTTACCAAACCACTCGGTAAAGAGCTATTCGAGAAACACTGACTAGCTCTTGGTTTGATGCAGAGGAAGGACATTCCCATTAAAGGGGTGTGATGGAATGTAATGCTCAGTCCTTCTTCGATTCCCCAGAATCATCATCTTGAGGGAAGGCCTACTTCATGATGTTGATCTTGAGGAAAGGTGTTGAGAGTTCACGCTCAACATCATGTGATCATGTGTGCATAGCACCATCACGTGATCATATGTGCATAGCACTAACCTTATAGAGTGCTATAAAGGAAAGGGTTAGATCCCCTAACCCTAACCCTAAAAGGGTTTGTATATATTCTATTTTTTCAACTAATTCTAGTGTACAGTTAGTCATTTGTGGTGTGCTCTCTAGCTGTGCCCTCTCTCCTCATCTCCACTCTTCTCCTCTCCCCTCTTCATATTTTGTCAGATGGTTCTGTGAGCAGATACAAGGCAAGATTAGTTGTCAAGGGGTATGCATAGACATATGGCATTGATTATGAAGAAACATTCAGTCCAGTTGCAAGGATGGCAATTGTAAGAGCAGTCATTGCTATGGCTGCATCAAAGGGATGGTCTTTACATCAGATGGATGTAAAGAATGCCTTCTTGCATGGTGATTTGCAAGAAGAGGTCTATATGGAGCAGCCACCAGGTTATGTGCATGCTATTCATCCTGAGTTTGTTTGCAAGTTCAAGAAAGCCTTGTATGGCTTGAAGCAAGCACCCAAAGCATGGTCTGACAAGATAGGACAGTATCTTGTCACTATTGGCTTTCAAATTTCCACAGGAGATTTCTCACTTTGTGAGAAAAACAGAGAAAGGTATTATGTTGCTTGTCATTTATCTTGATGATTTGATCATCACAGGTGATAGTGATGAAGATATCCTTCATGTGAAAATGCTATTGAAGCAGAAGTTTGAGATGAAGGATTTGGGAGAGCTGCGTTACTTCTTGGGCATTGAGGTGATTAGATCCACAAGTGGGATATGGCTCTTACAGAGGCAGTATGGATTGGACATGCTATCCAAATATGGGATGACATGCTGTAAGCCTATTTTAGTTCCTTTGGAGCAGAATGTGAAGTTCAGTGCAGATGTAGGTGAGCTTCTAGAAGACCTTACTATGTACACACGCATAGTAGGAAGTTTGATTTATATGACTATTACCAGGCCAAATTTGAGCTATGCTATTGGGTTGGTAAGTCAGTTTATGCAGGCTCCAAGGAAACCGCATTTGGATGTGGTTAGATGCATACTAAAGTATGTGAAGTCCACATTGCAGTATGGACTATTTTATGAGACTAGGGTTCAGATACAGTTGCATGGATACACTAATGCTGATTAGGCTGGTAGTATTTCTGATAGATGATCTACCAGTGGATATGTGTTCTCTTTGGGAGTGCTGCAATCACTTGGGACAGCAAGAAACACCCTACAGTTGCCTTATCAAGACAGAGGCTAAGTATATGGGGCAGCAATGGTTACATGTGAGGTAGCTTGGTTGCATAAGCTACTTTATGATATGCATCAGTATACAGATGGGCCAGTTGTCATTTATTGTGACAACATGAGCAGTACACACTTGGCAAATAACCCAGTCTATCATGCTAGAACAAAGCACATTGAGGTGCATTATCACTATGTGCAAGAGAAGTTTCTAGTAGGTTTTATTGATCTGGTTTATGTCAGCACAAAGGATCAGGTAGCTGACATATTCACAAAGAACACCTATTTCATTAATTTTGGACTCTTGCACTGTCCAAATTCATTTTGTGAGATAATTCTAGATAAAACATTTCAAAAAAAGAGGCTCTTATAAAACAAAACATTGAGTCAAAAAGGAAGATTTAAAAAAATCAAATTAGAAAAAATGACATGAGATGTTAAAAATAGAGTACATCACATTGTTAAAAGAGACAAAAAAGTAAGATTTTAAAAAATCAAATTAGGCGTGACATGTTATGAAAACTAGAGTACATTTCAAAAAGAGCACATCACATTTGTAAAGAAGTAGATCATATTACTCAAAGCCATATGGTGTCAAAAAACACCTTAATACAGTCTCTCTTAACATCATCTTAACATCACATTTGTACAAGAAGTAGATCATATTACTCAAAGCCATATGGTGTCAAAAAACACCTTAATACAAAGCCATATGGTGTCAAAAAACACCTTAATATAGTCTCTCTTATCTAAGTCTAGAAGATCTCATCATTGGTCTCTCTTATCTTCTCAACAACCCAATCCTTCACTGCCTCCACAGCTGCCTCAACATAATTACATGCGAAGAAGAAGTTTAAGCAATCACAAATTGTTTCTTTATAATTTCTCTGAGAGGCTCTTATTGTTCTCTCAGCATCCGCATCAAATCGCCCATGACGAGAGCTGCGATAATGTAGGTTACTTAAGAAGTCTAATAGATCTTGTCGTGCGTTTATCATACGTCTTAGAAGTCTTTCACTGTCTGCTATCTTGAGAGTCTCCTCCCTCTCTGCGTGCCTTTGTGCAGCAAATTCCTCTCTCTCCATGTGTGTCAAAGGAGAACCTTGTCGAATTCTGGCCTCTCTCTGTGCTCCTTGGTCAGCAATCCATTCTTTGAGATTGTTAATTCCGAACTCCACGTCTTCGACAATGCCAAGGACATCCATGGGTGGGGAGATGATAAAGAAAGGGAGATGGACTACGATGCAAGAAAGAAGAGAGTGTCTGTGGAAGAACTAGGATAGAAGAATACTTGGTTATCAGGATGGATGAAAGAAGACTCTGAGAGTGTTTGCGGAAGGACTACGATAGAAGAATACAAGTTAATGAGAAGCACTAGGATGCAAGAAAGAAGAGAGTGTCTGCGGAAGAACTAGGATAGAAGAATACTTGGTTATCAGGATGGATGAAAGAAGACTCTGAGAGTCTTTGCGGAAGGACTAGGATAGAAGAATACAAGAAGAATACAAGTTAATGAGAAGCACTAGGATGGATGAAAGAAGAAAGTGTTTGTGGAAGAACTAGGATAGAAGAATACTTGGTTATCAGGATGGATGAAAGAAGACTCTGAGAGTGTTTGCGGAAGGACTAGGATAGAAGAATACAAGTTACTCAGAAGGACTAGGATGTAAGAAATAAGAGAGTGTTTGTGGAAGGACTAGGATGGAAGAATACAAGTGCACTAAGGCACGATGTGTTCACTAGGATAAGGATAAGGGTTGGAAAAAAGTGAGTGGCACGATGTGTTCACTATGATAAGGGTTGGAATAAAGTGAGTGGAGATTGAATGCTCTACTTTAAGTGAGTGGAGATGATAAGGATAAGGGTTGGAATAAAGTGAGAGAAGCATTGCGAATGCTCTACTTTAAGTGAGTGGAGACTGTCCAACTGAATAAAATTCTCATCACACAAGGATTTATTTCCAAATAATCACATCATCACACATTCATATCATAAAATTGTGTGCATGAAGAAATATATTACAAATATTACATCATCACATATTCATATCAAAATTCTCATCACACAAGGATTTATTTCCAAATAATCACATCATCACACATTCATATCATAAAATTGTGTGCATAAAATAAATATATTACAAATATTACATCATCACATATTCATATCAAAATTCTCATCACACAAGGATTTATTTCCAAATAATCACATCATCACACATTCATATCATAAAATTGTGTGCATAAAGAAATTATATAAATATCATGATTATGCCACTTAAGTAATAAGTCACAAATTGGTGTATAATCAACAAAAACTACAAACACAACATCATACATGCATCACAACTCTTGTGATGCTTCTAGTGGAGACTGTGGCAACTCTTCGGATGCTTCCAATGGAGGCTGTGGTGCTGTAGATGTACACTCGGTCTCTACTTCTTCTTAGTATGTAGTGCTTTCGGAGTAGACTCAGTATCCTCTTCCTTAAATGCAAAGCGGAGGCGGTGGCAACTCTTCTGATGCTTCCAGTGGAGGCTGTGGTGCTGTAGGTGTACATTGGGTCTCTACTTCTTCTGTAGTGTGCAGTGCTTTCATAGTAAACTCAGTATCCTCTTCCTTAAAGGGAAGCTCTGGTATTGCTTCAGTTGCACGTTGTATTCTAATGGCAGCAATTAGGTCTCGAATGATTTCAGCCCTAAATAATTGTATATCCTCCTCTGAATATTTGAGCTCCAAAGAGTCTTCCGATGAGATCTGTGGCTTAAGTGAGAAAATTTCTTTGAAAATCAACATGCAGTTGTAGGCAACTCTCCACCCACAACTATGCTCATCTTCCTGCTCTACTACTAAACGCTTTTGGAAGTCTACCGAGTCTTTGTACTGTCCTGTTTCTCTGATAGCAGATACCAACTTCTCAATCGACCTGCTCATCATGACATATTAAAAAAACTTAGTGTATCTATCACATAAGGTACATAATATAGAAGTAACAACAGATTAATAGAATACTTACATTTGCACTGAGCCATGAAAGCCTGCAATCGAGCTAACAAACCAACAATAGCTCTATTTGTTGTGCCAAGTCACATTGCCGCATTACTATGTCAATAGCATCTACTAATTTTCGAGCTGATCTGCATATCAAAACATATAACAACAGTGAATATGTGCATTGCATATCAATCTACATGTCAAGAAGTGACAACAAGTGTAGTCTATACTTACTCTAACACATTGCCATGGACGGATGTCATTGAGTTTGCAAAGAAGCACTTCTTCGCAAGGATGTCCACGACTACCAGACTCCAATGTGAGCTACATTATCAATAAAGAATAATTACTGTGTTTGAGACAATTCTAGCAATGCAATAGAAAAAACAAGTAGGGTTTGATGCTTACTTCTCATAATATGCTGTAAAAATAACTCGTGCGTCATTCATAGGAATGTGCTTCAACCACTTGCAAACATTCTCTATGGTTTCTTCTTTGTTGCTAAGCACTTCCGAAATACGAGGATCGAGCATATATGAAACGCTTTGTATATTTTGCGGAAAATTTGCTATAACATTACTATATTTAAAAAAAAAGTATTAGCTTCTTGGGTTTAATCAAAATAAGCAAAGTATAAAGCCAAGGAAAAGGCTGCATCAAACCTGAGGATGGTTGTAATGACTTTGACATTAACCTCATTCTTAGGATTCAAGAGGATTGAAATCTCTTCTTCACCAAATTCAAAAAAATGAGGTTGTTGTCGAATTAACAACATAGCAGTGAATGAACTGCCAATCTGCTCCAATAGATTCATATTTTTATGACTCATCTTATTGAGGGAATAGTCTACATCGTATTCTTCTTCACTTGCTATGTCCTCCACATCCTCCTTCTGCCATAAAAATATAAAAAAGTTATGCGATGTACACATCCCAAATAAAGGCTTAAACAAGCAGATAAGGTTTCATACATGCTTTCATTAGTGTAAGTCTCTCCTCTGCTTGGAGCAAAAATTTAAAAAGGTTTCATACACGCTTTCATTAGAGTGAGTCTCTCCTTCTCTTGGATGAAAAATTTAAAAAGTTATGAGATTTACACATCCCAAATAAAAATAATGGTCTAAATAATCATAGAAGTATAAAGATAGCATGCTTTCATTAGACAAGTTATGAGATTTACACATCCCAAATAAAATTAATGGTTTAAATAATCATAAAAGTATAAAGATAGCATGCTTTCATTAGACTCAGTCTCTTCTCCTTTTGGAAGAAAATATAAAAAAGTTATGAGATTTATACATCCCAATTAAAGGATCCCAATTAAAGGCTGGAACAAGCATACAAGTATAAAGATAAGGTTTTATACATGCTGCAATGTAGTCATATTTTCATGTTGTTTCCCAATGGTAGTAATTAGATGCTGAATACTCTCAGCCCGAAATGCTAGCAGATCAGCTTCTGTATATGATTCCATTTTGACTAGTAACTCCAAATCAAAAATCTCTCTAAGAAACAACATGCAGTTGTAGGCAACTCTCCACCCACAACTGTGTCCATCTTTTTGCTCCACTGGCAGACGTCTTTTGAATTCTACTTGATCTTGTTGCTCCGTGGTTGTTCTGATAGCAGATACTAGCCGATATGCAGCACTGTCCAGCATGACATATGAAATATATTAATATGTCATGATCATAAGATACAAAATAAGAAAGTATCAAAAATATTAAGAGAATAATTACCTTGGGGAGTTGGCATGATAGCCTTCTATTGAATTCACAAACCATAAATGGTTGAGTTCAAGGTCCCAGAAGATTAGACTCCAATGTGAGCTACATGACCAGAAAAAAATGATTAGTGTTTTACACAAACTTGCCAAAGAAATAGTAAAAATAAGGTTAGAGTTGATACTTACGCCTCATGATAAGACATTAAGATGACTCGCACCCCATCTAAATTCAAAGGGCTTAACCAGGTACAAACATCTTCTATAGTCTTTTGAGGAGAGCTAAGAATAGAAGAAAGGAGAGCATCGAGCATATAGACACGATGCTTCACTGTACTAGGAAGCTGAGAAATAACTACACTGCACCAAGAAATAAACAAACATTAGCTCATAGAATTGATTTGCATTCTACACTAGGAAACTGATATATAACTGAACTGTGAATAAATAAACAAATGTTAGCTTATTCAAGTAGCAATAAATAAATAAACATTACCTGAGAATGGCCAAGATAACATTGTCATTAACCTCTTTTAAAGGATTGGAGAGGATTGAAACCTCCTCTCTACCAAAGCTTAAATACTGAGGTTCTCGTTTCAAAACGATCCTAACTTGAAATGAGCTCTCCATTTTATCTAATGCAGCTAAATTTGATTTTTCAATCAAATTTAGAGGTGGTTGCATTGTTGAAGTAGAAGGGAGTGCCTCCATATTGACTTCATCCATTTCTTCTCCCTCTATTGCCTGTAAACAAATATGAGAGATTAGATTCATTATCTTTAAATTTAAATCTTATTCAAAAAATTGTATTTAGTTGAGAAATAGAGAGTTCATACTGCTAAGTATTGTCGTAGTGGCCTTTTTTCATAACCCTGCGAGCCATAATTATCAAAGAAGGCATCATCATATTTGTCTTCATCCACCAACCTCTCTGTGAATGGGTCATGTAAGTCCATCTTTTCATCATCAAAACAACTGGGACATTATGATCTTCAAGGTAATCATCCATGTCATCGGTGTCCTTGTGGTCTATCTCTTTTTCATAGCCTGTGGTTAGATCTGCTTGAAGCTGGAAATAGGCCATGAAATGCTTATTTTCAATAATATTGGTGGAGTTGCCTTTTCTTAGGAGATCCTCAAATAAATATCCCATCCTGCACAAGGTGACCTCCCAACCTGCCGGCAGCAAATTCTCCATCATGGTAAGCAAGAGACTCCCACTTTTTGCAAGACTTCCATAGTTGTTTTTTTGATAATGTATGGACCTGGGAATATCTTGCTCTTCTAGCATCAATCTCAAATTATTTGAATTCCCTCTTATGTTCTTTTGTAAGGAGTGATCAGGGTTGGGACTCCGCATACACAGAAAGAATGATTCAAGAGTTTGAATCGCTATGCCACATTCTCTCTTGCCTCTCTTTGCTGCATAAACACCACTATAGATCTTCAAATCTGATGAATATGCTCGCTCTAGAGTAACCTGCATGGCTTCTTTGTCTTTTTTATCAACAAATATGACAATGTTATAAATCGCCACTTTGCTAATGGTGGTATATACTATTCTATCAATGAAGTTATGGATATCATCGCTAGAAACTTCATTGATAAAGAATAGTTGTGGCTTATCCCATGCTGACTCATTCTTGAAGAAGTCATCTTCTGAGACTCCTCTGAAGTTGACAAGCTTTCCAGACTCTGCCGTAACCTCTACATTGAATTGAAAGCTTTGGTGCATATCTGTCGGCATTCTTATCTCGCTGATTAATCTTTCCACATATGCAACCACCTGTTGTGGGATCCCTTTTCTCATATAAGAGGTTACTATTTCCAACCCATCTTCATCCTTTTTAATCCACTTGTTTGCCCATAGCTTTACCTTGGGTGTTGACAAAGAAGCTATATGCTTCACCACATTATAGTCAATGTTACAATGAGTAAGTGGAATTTGTTTCTCTGACAGCAAATACTTGATGGCACTATGCACTGCATCACGCCTCACCTGTACATTGATGCATTCTTCCATGCAGTGGTCTTTGTCTTTTTTTCCAAAAAACCATTCTTTCTTTAAAATTTTTTGTGCTGCATACTTATCAGGTAAGTACTTTACAAGCCTCCACATCCTTGCCGTCAACTCCTTCTTATCCATTACCTTTGACTTGCCGGAGATAAACAAAGGAGCTTCATAGGTCAGCTGTCCACGCTCACAAGCAATGCACATTTCAAGCATCTCATTGAACACTTCAACAGGACGAAATATGATAGAAGTGTAGTCGGCATATCTGTCCCTCACCACCTTGAGGCTTGTCATACTTTCTTCCCGCTTTTGGGTTCCCCTGGGCACAACTGCACTCAAAGAAGTATAAAAGTTTGTGAGTGTGTTGGCATCTGCTTTTGTGACCTTTCGCTTCAAATCAAGATTTGGAGAACAAATGTTGTCCATATCACCCTTGCCTTCTGTAAGACCTCTGATGTTGAGGATATCTTACGCTTTCCATGGACATAATGATTAAGTCTTTCGGACTCAATCGAATACTTAATCTCATGCTTGAATATACAGATCGTTGCAGGATAATAATGGAATGAGCTTATCTTTACACTTGCGATCTGATTACAAGCATAAGCCCAATGTTGACCATCAATGGGCTGGAATCTGCAATGAAGGAGAAATTCCTTCTTGACTTCCTTTAGCATATTCTCTCCTTGTGCCTCTTCGCCTTGTTCATGTGGAATATTTTTTAGAGTGTTTTTAAAGAATTGACTGAAGATATCCTCGAAACGTGTAGGCCCTGTAAATGTTATTTGATCCAGAAAACTATTTTTGGTTGGACAAAACATTATTGGGCGCAAGACCACATTGCTTGCCACAGGTTTCTTACCATCTCTCAAAGCCTCGTATATTTGCATTGCATAGGATATATCAAGGCTTCGGCTATTAGTAAACAGAGCTGCAGCTTCCACATCTTTGGCATTCACAAACCATGTCCTTTGACCCCAGATATATCCCACATCATCATCTGTAACTGCTTCATTAAGACGCAGATTAAGATTTTTGATTGATGTGAGTTCATCCTGATCATCTTCAGCCTCGGATTCTGAGTCTTCTTCATCTTTCTCTTTTTTTGACCGTTTTTCATCCACATTATCTTTCTCTACAGTGGGACGATGTCTTTTCTTACTGCTTGGAACCGTGGCTCTTGCAGTACTAGCCTTTTGCATTTCACGTGTAGCAAGAGCTTCTAGCATAACTGCAGTGGATCGACCTTGATCTTCTTCAATTTTTGCTAATTCCCATGCACTCAAGGCTTGTTTTTCATCATCCTTAGTTACATCCACCATTTCTGGCTCTAGAAGTTTACGCTCATGTTCTACAGGTTTGTGACAGTGTGCCTGTTCTTCTTGTCCCTGCATTGAAGTCTGAGCTTTTTGATCTCCTTCATGTGATGATTCTTGCATATGGGGAGCATATTCTGCATCCTGAAAGTATTCAAACATTATCTTTGCATGCATCCTTTTTGCCACCACACTAGGAAATTGCTCCCAAGTATATGAAAGAGTCTCCAATGCCCTTTGCAGCTCTGGAAACTTTGATGGTTGAGGAGGAGGCATCACAAAGGTCTTTGCGTCTCTCCTTGACACAATAAAATGCATACCGCCAACTTCAGGATCTGAACTCTTTGTTAAAATATCCACAAAGGTGTCTTTTCGCTGAATTATTATGCCTACTACAAGGCTTGAAGTCATATCTTTTTTGAAGAAAGTAGCATCCCATGGATCTTCAACACCATTGAACTCCCTTTTTGACATAAGTAGAAAGAGTCTCTTTTCCTTTTGATGAAGAAACCAAGCTCTTCTACCCATGTGATACCGAGTCCACCTACCAAAGCCATTGGGGCTATATTCCTTTCCTTTGAAATTCAAAGTGACATCAGAAACCCATTCTCTGATCTCAGAGTCATTTAGCATAGCCATCACATTAGCTGATTGCTCCATAATCCTACAAGAAAAGATAATGAAGAATTTAGATACATACAAGTAAAGTACAATATACAACCCTTGATACAATAAATGTGGGAAATAGCCCAAAAGGCTTTACAAGGCTTCATATGGCAATAAATGTGGGAAATAGCCTAAAAGGCTTTACAAGGCTTAAATATTTGTACAAATGTAAAAGAATTAGCCAATAAAGCTTTACAAGTAATATAAAATGTCATCTAGTGATAAAGCTTCAATCTTCATGAAGATTCATGTAATCTGTCCATCCATTGATATCTATGCACTGATACCCAACTGATGCAATCTATCCACTAAAAACTGTTCCACTGATATCCACTTATGCAGCCCACATGATATCCACTTATGCATCCCACTGATACTCGTTAATTAGTGAATGGTCGGGATGGTCGGGTTTATTACAAGGCGCTTCATATGACAATAAATGTAAAAAATAGCATAAAAGGCTTTACAAGGATTTTTATGACAATAAATGAGCTTAAATATTTATACAAATGCAATAAAAATAACCAATAATCATCAAGCTCCAATATGTCCCATGACATGTAATCTGTCCACTGATATATGTAATCTGTCCACTAATATCTGCTCATGCAATCTGCCCACTGATAAACTTCTTGGTAAATGGTAAAAGGTCTTATTTAATAGCATGTTATGAGTGTTAAACCGCATGTGAGCGAAGGGACTGACAACAATTAGGAACTAGTTAGAAAAA